>NC_056746.1:509090613-509390613 GCF_019279795.1 Protopterus annectens | reverse complement strand
TGTAAATGCGAGAAATGCCACATGCCAGTGGCCGGAGGAAAGTATAATGCATTGGAATGTTTACCAGCAATGTGTTTGTACAAGAAACATACCTGAAGGATAGCAAACTCCTAAGATAAAAAAGTATTTATTTTTGTAGTTTACCATGCCCCATTTTCAGGAGAAATACCTAAACTTAAATATTTTTTTTTAAATTGCTAGTCACTGATTATTCACTCCAGTCATTTAATGTACCACTTTTTTAAGTTGCTTGTCACAGAAAGTTCACCCTGGTCATTTAATGTGTTTTGTCCACCACACCATGATTAAATGTGTTAAAGACTGTGTTACAGGAAATATCAAGGGTTTGTACTTTTAGCATTTATAACCGTTCATCTCATTTTATAGAACCTGCAAACTTTCTTGGCTTGGGTTTGTAGTTTTAAGTGTTGCAGAACTCTGGGTTGGCAGTGGTCATTTTGGACCAAGAACATCAGTATAGATTGGAAGCAGCAATGAGCCCAGTATAGACTCTTGCAGCACAGGCTTAGTACTGCATGTAGAACTGGAGCTTTAACCTTCCATTTCAGATTCATTTGCATGTATGCATCATCTGATGCATGTCAGTTTTAGTTTGTCGTAGTATGCAGCCTTGTATTGTGTATTAAACTTCTCATTTTGCTGTATTGCATGTTTTCCTTTAGGACTTGCAGTGTTGGATGGCTTTGTGTTTGCAGTAGGAGGATGGGAAGGACATTCACGACTGGATTCCGTGGAGTGCTACAATCCCCAAACCAACAGCTGGCATTTTGTGGCCTCCATGAAGATGGCAGTAACAAGTCCAGCAGTGGCAGCACATGATAAGCTTCTGTATGTAACAGGTAATGTTATCGTATATTGAAAAATGTGCTGTCTGCAAGGAGTTGCTGTCATTGTAATTAACTGTTCATAACAGAGATATAAAGAATTGCTAATACTTCTTTCCCCCAGGTAAGTTGTTTGTAATAACTTTATTCAATTTAAAGGAAAGATGCTGCTATAGTAAGTAAAATACATTTATGAAAGAAGAAGAGAAGTGTAAATTTTTCCTGTTGAAGTTGTGTCTCATAACTGAAACTGACTGGGAATCGAAATCCCATGAAGATTTTTTTTTCATTGCATCAGTTTAAACAATTAATACCAGAGTGTAGAAATACTGAACGGCCATTGACTTTTCTCAGTTCACTCTATGTTGAAATTTGAACTCACCTTATTTTCCCCCTCATGAATTGTGTTATCCTGTAACTGATCTTGTTTGTAGATAGTCTGCTGTCGTTGTAGAGCATTTCAGGTTACCATTCTTTTTATCATTTTATGGAGCTCATTTTGCTGCTAATGATGAGGAGAGTCTCTGCTCAGTCTTAAACATTATTATAGCTCTCCAGGTATCCATTAGAAAGACTTAAATGATTCTTCTGTAGCAGTGGGCATATTATTCAAGAAAGAAGTTTTCCATCATTATTTTGCTTTAAACTTTTTTTGTGCATGTGTGTGCGTCACTCAGAAGGACATTGAGCACCTCCCTCTAGCACAGGTGTGAATATTTCATCCCTTCATTTACCTGCCATCCTAGTTAAATTCTGATCCATTTCCCAAAAATAGCACACATATGAAGGATGGACCTCCCAGCAGTGCCCTAAACTGCTGTGCAGAAATGTTTTCACTGACTTTCTGCTTATATTAGGATGTGTAAAGATTGGTTCCAGTGGTGGAGACTACATTATTTTCTGGTTCACCTGGTCCTAGCCCTGATGTAGATGTCTTTCTGTATAATTTCATATCGCTCAACTGTACAGATTTTTGTAGAATGTACAGATTTTTGCATCATATTTTTGGCCCATTTATCATAAAATTGTGTTTTTTCTGGCAAATTATTGGTAACTCATTAAATATTGAAGACAGAAAATAATGACAGACGTTTGAGTTTCATACTTCATATCTTTCAGAAGCAAAACCTTGTTATTCTAGCAACTTTCTAAGTTTGTAAAAGCAATATTTAAAAACTGGCACTATTTTTGGGCCTTTGCCCCCCCCCCCCATTATTTATGGCTTTGTCCAGATTTTGTGCTCTAAAAGGTTGAGAGGTAGCCAATATTCCTTACAATAGGGATCCACTACCAAGGGTAGCCTGATTATCTGTCCAGTATACCAAAGCCTTTAGGTTGTAATAAGGGCACAGTACATCACACATATGCTCCCTGTGCACAGCGTAGGGCACAAAGGTGACATGCAAATGTACAATCCTCAGAACGTTTTTGCAACCAGTCCAAACATCATCTTCAATCATCAGTCTTAATGTTCATTTGTCTGCTGGTTACCAAGCCATTTTTCAGATAAGTGCTCCATTGTTTTTTTTTCTTATCTCTTTTTATTTCATGTCATTCAGAAAAGGGAAATGTCAGTGTGGGAGACAGATTCTCCATAAAGATGTCACGAGCAGTGTTTGTTTTGCTTAGGTGCTTCTCACAACCATACTTCTTGCCTCATTTGTCAAATGTTTGTTCCAAAGACCTTGCATAGTCATCTCTCCTCTTTAGCCATTTACTTAGAAAACCAACGTCTCAAGTTGTTGACTAAGGGTGCTATGAATTAATCTTTCAGGGCCGAGAGTCAGCTATCCATGAAGAAGACCAAGAAAGTTCAGTCACATTCTTTGCCTGTACCACCTCCCCCAGATGTCTGTCTCAAGGCTAGTGAAAGCCCAGAGAACTGCCTGGTTTGTCAGTTGGATTCCTCTGCTGCAACCATTTCAGAGGCTGGCATGGATCTGGCTTTAAGCACATCCCGGTGGCCTTACAGATGTCTGTTTCGGATGTTCAGGATGAACTGCGGCTGGTTATTTCTGAAGGGCCTAGGGGTGTTCCTCAAATCATGGTCAGAGAAGTGATTCCTACTATGCATATAGAGTGTCGTCAAGGATGCAGGCCACTTAGGATCTTTAGGGCTAATGTCCCCTCGAAAAAGAAGCAGAAAACTAAACACCTTTCTCCTGCTCCCAAAGACCGTCAATGTGAATGGCAACATATCACACACAGTCAGATGTTCTTCATCTCACATTGCTGCAGTCCTTACATATGGGTAGTCCGCTGTCCTCGGTCGGCCTGAATACCAAAGTATTAGGCTGACGTCGGTCATGGGCGCTCAGATCTGACATCAGAGCGTCAGGGTATTAAAGCGCATGACCGACGTCATATCCTCAGTCTTTTTTGCCGCATGGTCCGATGCAGAAGCAGCGTTTGCAAGTGCCGTTCGGCATTCTGAAATTGTCGTATTCTGAGTTTCAGACCGAAACCAAGTTGGGCTAAGTACCCCGTTGGGGAATATTTTTGTTTTTCTTGCCTCAGTTAATTCCGGATGTCAGAAAAAGTGAATAATTGTATTTCTTGTGGGAAACGGATACCGCATAGGGATTACCACTCTCTTTGTATTCCTTGTTTGGGACCTGAGCACGACGTAGTCGGTGTCGCTTTTGTGCTAGGTTTAATAAGCGCACCATTAAACGTAGGTTAGATTGCGCTAGGCTTGTCTTCGGTAAGCGGTGTAATTATAATATGCCATCGGATCCTCCGACGCCCGCTACCGCGAAGAAGCGCAAAGAGAAATCTTTAAAGTCCAGGCAGGATGAGTTGTCCGTTACGGACGCCGGTTCTTTAGAAACTACGGTGGAATCTGTGGATCCAGCCGAGGTTTCAGTTGAGTCTCAGGGGGAGGCTTTAATTTTGCAAGATGTGGCCTCTCAGGAGTCAGGTCAGGCTGAGGGGGCCTCTCAGGTTGCTGTTCTCCCTTCCTTGCCTAAGGTGGTTAGGCCTTCTCCTTCTGTCTCTAAGGCTCCTTCCAAAGGCAGGCCTGGTTTGCCTTCCACGGGTGTCAGTCCTAGGTTCTGTGCCTAAAAAACACATGCTTAAAATGGCAGAAGATTTAATTTCTTTAATCAGAGGTTCTATGCCCCCTCCTGATAAGAGACCTAGGGTAGAGCCAGAGGTGGAAAGTTTGGAGCAGGCTTCAGATTACTCAGAGTCTTCGGCTGAAGACATTCAGGATTTTCCTCCTTATTCTGATTCAGACGCAGAGGATTCCACTCCTTCTGCTTCTCCTCCAGAGGATTTTTTTTTCAGAAACCCTGCATTCTATGAGGGAGCATTTTAAATGGGAAGGCCAGGATTTCTCAGATCCCGAAAGAGGCTTAGGGAATTTTTGTTTTTACCACAGCATAGGCCCTTGGCTATACCTCCTGTTTTGGATGTTGTTCAAGATGTTTTCTCCGAGGCTTCCCTTAATCCAGACTCTCTGCCTCCTGCGCCAGTTAAGCCGGACAGGTATTACAGAGTACCTGAGGCTCATAAATATCTGTATAAGAGTCCAAGGGCTGACCCAGAAACTATTAGCCAGGGACCTAAGGGTGTCAGGGCTTCTGTTGTAAAGAATCCAGTTCCTATGGATAAGGATGCTAGAGCTTTGGATAGATGGGGTAAGAAAGTATATACTTCTTCCACTTTGGCAATGAGGGCTTTGAATTGCCAGTTTCATATGTTGAAGTATCAGAATTTTCTCCTTACTCAACTAAAATCTAAAGTGGATGCTTTGGCAGAGGGCATAGAGTGTAAAGAATTACAGGATTTGGTACATGCCTCTGAACAGGTGGGTAAGCATTCTTTGCAGTGTGGTTTCGATGCTTTACAGGCTTCTTCCAGGGTGGCTGCCACTGGTTCAGTTATTCGCAGGCACGCCTGGCTTAAGGATCAGAATTTGTCAGAGCATGTTAAAGCTAGAATTTTGGATGCTCCTTTACAGTCTGAAGTTTTGTTTGGTTCTCCTGTGGAGTCTGTCTTGAAGAAAATGGAAGACAAGGCTAAGTCTATGCAGACTGTTAAAGATTTTTTGCAGGTGCAGCCTCCTAAGTTTAGCAGGAATTGGCCTACTAAGGGATGGGCTTATCCTTCTTCTGATTCACAGTGTAGGGGTAGATCTAGACGTGGTAGGGGCAGAGCTCAGAGTACTTTCAGGCCTAGAACATGGAGTTCACCTGCACAATCTTCAGGTGAGGGCAGGGGCCAGTCCTTTCGTAAACAGGCCCAATGACCTGCATTTTCAGCTGCCAGATTCTTCCTGTCTGGCAGCTCCTTTGGGAGGAAAGTTGGCACTCTTCAAGCAAAACTGGCTTTTAGTCACCCAGGACAAATGGGTGTTGGACATTATAGACCGAGGCTACAAGTTTTATTTCCATACATTGCCTCCTTTCAAAGGCATGCCAGGCGTTCCTCCTCAGCAAAGGGTAGAGGCTCACAAGCAGATTTCTTTACTTCTTCAAATGGGGGCTATACAGCAGGTCCCTCTGTCAGAAGTGGGCCTAGGATTTTATTCTCGCCTGTTTCTAGTACCAAAGAAAGGAAACACTTGGAGGCCGATTTTGGATTTATCTATCCTCAACACATACCTGAACATTCCAAAATTCAAAATGTTGACGTTGCAACAACTTCTACCTCTGTTGGGCAAAGATCACTGGATGGTAACTCTGGATCTCAAAGAGGCTTATCTTCATGTTCCTATCAGGCCCAGTTGCAGGAGGTACCTGCGTTTTCGGGCTGGGACTTTACATTATCAGTTCTCTGCATTGCCCTTTGGCTTATCTACTGCGCCCAGGGTGTTCACAAAGGTTCTGGCTCCAGTGATAGCCTTCTTACGGTTAAGAGGAATACAAATTTATCCTTATTTGGATGATTGCCTGATTCTTGCTCAAGACAAGTACGAACTTCTTCATCATCTACAGTATGTGATGGCAGTGTTAAGGTGCCTAGGGTATTCTGTGAACGAAACAAAGTCCAGTCTAGTACCCTCTCAGGAAATGTGCTTTCTGGGTGTGAGACTGAATACAGCTTCCCAGATGGCTTTTTTGACCCCGGACAAGCAAAGAACCTTACTCTTTACTTCCATCAATTGTCTCTACGGTCCAGGCTGACTGCAAGGACAGTCCTTCAAGCCTTGGGGTTCATGGCATCTTGTATTCTGGTGCTTCCCAATGCCAAACTGCATATGAGGAAGCTACAATGGTATCTCAAAAATGTATGGACACAACACTGCCAAGATCTGGACACTGTCATTCAAATAATACCTTGCATTCAAAAGGAATTTTTGTGGTGGGCTCAGGAATGTCACCTAAACAAGGGACTCTCTGTGACCCGACCAGAGGCGAGTCAGATTTTAACGACAGATGCCTCGGACAAGGCTTGGGGAGCACACCTCAATGGAAAATGGGTTCAAGACACGTGGCCTGCCAGACTTCAACATTTACATATCAACTTGAAGGAGTTGTTAGCAGTCCAATTTGCATTGATGGCTTTCAATGATTTACTTCACCCAGGGCAAGTGTTGATTCAAACAGACAACACAACTGTCATGTGGTACATCAACAAGCAAGGGGGAACCCATTCGTACCCTCTTTGCAGGCAAGCAATGATTTTGTGGGAGACTGCTCTCAGTTTACACCTCAATCTTCAGGCAAGGTTTCTACCAGGAGCACAGAACTCCTTAGCAGATGTTTTGAGCAGACAGATAGTGGATCCCCACGAGTGGAAATTGGATCGTCATGTATTTCGAAAGTTGACAGTGATATGGGGAACTCCAGACATAGATCTGTTCGCTTCTCCACTAAATTTCCAGTTGCCAAAGTTTTGCACAAAAATGTTTCATCCCACAGCCTGGAAAGTGGATGCTCTATCATTCAGTTGGAGCAATCTTCACGTCTATGCCTTTCCGCCTCTGCCTCTCCTCCCCAAGGTACTCTTGAAGGTCAGACAAGACAAGCCCTCCATGATTCTAATAGCTCCAGATTGGCCTCGACAGCACTGGTACCCTCTGCTGAGGAGTTTAATACGGGAGCCTCCATGGCCTTTGCCTTCGATTCCGCACCTTTTGTCACAAGAGGGCAATCATTTCCTCAATGTCAGGATTCAGTCCCTGCATCTAACAGCCTGGCATATTCTGTTCTAGAACCTGGAGGGTCGCAGCTTCCACAACAAGTTTTGAATGTTATTTTGGAGGCCAGAAGGCCTAGTACAAGGAAAGTTTATGCTGATAAATGGAGGAGATTTTTAATTTGGAGCAAAACAAAGGGCTTTGATGTTTCCAGGCCTGATTTAAGTGTTTCTCTTCAATATCTTACAGAATTATTAGACAAGGGTTTGTCTTTCTCTTCTATAAAAGTTCATGCTGCAGCCATTTCTGCTCACTATGACTGTGACCCTCCATTATTCTCTCATCCTTTGTTTAAGCAATTTCTTAGAGGGGCAAAGAACATAAGACCCCCACGTAGAGCTCCTACTCCTGCCTGGGATCTCAATTTTGTGTTGGAAAAACTTACTTTACCTCCTTTTGAACCTGCAGCTACTGCTGAGTTGAAGTTTTTGTCTTGGAAGACTGCTTTTTTGTTGGCCATTACGTCTGTTAGAAGGGTTTCTGAATTACAGGCTCTTATGGCAGTTGAACCCTTCCTAATTTTTCATAAGGATAGGGTATCTCTGCATACTAATCCTACTTTTATGCCTAAAGTGGTTTCAAATGTGGCCTTGAACCAATCAATTCATTTGCCTACTTTTTATGCAGATCCCCAAAATAAAGGGGAGAAAATTTTGCACACTTTGGATATTCACAGGCAGTTGCGTTATTATTTGAACAGGACTAAAGGGTTCAGACAGTCTCAGCAGTTGTTTGTTTCTTTTGCTTTGGGTTCTCAGGGGAAACCTGTTTCAAAACAAACTATTTCTAAGTGGATTGGCTTTTGTATTACTTTTTGTTATTCTCATCATGGTAAGGAGATTCCGGCTGGAATCAGACCTCACTCCACTAGGGCTACTGCCACTTCTACAGCTTTTTTAAGGGGAGTAGCTACTAAAGATATTTTGGAAGCAGCTACTTGGAGTTCAGTGCATACTTTTTCTAAACATTACCACCTTCCTCTTTATTCCAAATCTAGGGCTGGATTTGCCACTGCAATCGTACAGGGCATTTTGTCAGCTCCCAATGCTTTATGATTTTGCCAGCCTCCCTTTACCTCTGCTTTGGGATTCTACCCATATGTAAGGACTGCAGCAATGTGAGATGAAGAACATAGTACAGTTTTGTACCTACCATAAATGTAGATGTTCGAAGATCCACATTGCTGCAGTCCAATTTACCCTCCCTCCTTCCCCTCTGTAGTTTGGAATGGTTGTATGGTTTGGGTGGTAGCTGTTATTTGGACATGCCTTTTGGGAAGTATTCTATTTTTGGCTGTGGCCTTTCTTTTTAAGGCCTTCTGACATCTGGGGCAAGAAATGACTGAGGATATGATATCGGTCATGCGCTTTAATACCCTGACGCTCTGATGTCAGATCTGAGCACCCATGACCGACGTCAGCCTAATACTTTGGTATTCGGGCCGACCGAGGACAGCGGACTACCCATATGTAAGGACTGCAGCAATGTGGATCTTCGAACATCTACATTTATGGTAGGTACAAAACTGTACTTTTAATGTCCTTATGGCTTTGAAGCCTCCTCGGGGGAGGGGGGTCTTTGTTTCTGCTTCCCCTTGGTTTTCTACTCCTGTTAAGAGGCCTGGGGAGCAAGTTTCGTCTGATGAAGAGTGTGGATTCTGATGAAGAATCCTTGACCTATTCTTCCTAATTTCCTTCTGCCTTGGATTATGGCTCTGAGGAGGAGGAGGAACCTATTAGTACTGATTTTCCTTTTGAGGAGATTTCCTTTGTTGATACAATTTCCTGTATGATGGATTTTTTTTAAGTGGAATTGTGCTCAGGTCTCTGATGTCCAACAAAGATATTATGAGTTCCTTCAAATGGAGTATCCCAAGCCCTCTGCTGTTCCTCCTGTTCTTGCTGCCTTGTTGGATGCTTTCTCCGCAGCCTCTCAGGCTCCTCGCTCCCAACCAAAGAAAAATGAAGATTGCAAATTCCTTTATAAGTGCCCCTCTGCTGAGCCTTCTCTTGCTTCTGACAAGCCATCTAAGCTTTTGCCTTCTGTAAAGCTGCTTCCCTCTGACAAGAACAGCAAAAATATGGAGAAGTTGGGTAAGAAAGTGAATACTTCTGCTACCTTGGCCTTTAGGGCTATAAACTACAAGACCTACATGACAGGTATATTTTGGCTCTTCTTTCTCAGGCCTATCAGTTTTATTCAGATCTTCCTGACTCTGAGGGGAAGACTTCAGTTATTTCCTTTTAGGGTCGTCTTCTCTAGTAGCTTGCCATTCTATTAAATACAGCTGTGATGCAACTGATGTCTCATCTAGAGCTACAACTTTTGGTTCTGTGTTGAGGAGGTTTTCTTGGCTTTGACTCCAGCATTTGCTTGATGACATTAAGGCTAAGTTGATGGATGCTTCTGTAGATAACAAACATCTTTTTGGTGCTGATGCTGAGCTGTTTAATTCTCTTCAGGAAAAGGGTAAGGCTTTACAGGATTTTAAACATATTTTTGTTTCACTTGTTCCCAAGTTTCAAAGGAATTACCCTAATAAACCTGCCTTTGTCAACAGAGTGTCTCACTCTTCCCCCCAAAGGTAAGAAGGGTGGTAGAAAGGCTCCTTCTGTTAAGTCTTCTCAAACTTCTTCAGCTCAGAAGCCTCCTTTTCCAGACAAGCCAGGTGCTTGTCTCTCTCTTCTCGGTCACGTTGCTTTCTCTCTTCTCTCTTCATCTTTCCCTGTCCCTTCCAGTATGGTTAAAGATTGCTCAAGATTGTTGTGCTCTGTCCATAATTCGTCATGTGTAATGTGAAATTGTTCGATCTCGCCGTTTGTTCTTACACACGGGTTCGGAGCCGATCCTCGGCTCTGAGTCGGCCGCATCACAAGCTCTGCATCTAAGAGAAGCTCGAGGCACAGTCTACATCCCATGATCCTCCACTTCTATCCCTCAGATCTAGTTTGCCGCTGCAACAGATTGCGTCGAGGAGAGCTCGGGCCAGTAAAACTTTTGTATTTTTTTCAGTATTTTGAGAATTTAGAGCTGTTTAACCTAATTACTCTAGTGAATAGTTAATAATAGTTGTGCGTGTGTGTGTGTGGTTTTTCCTCATAGGGGTTTCCATTATATATATATATATTTATATATATATATATATATATATATATATATATATATATATATATATATATATATATATTCTAATAATTGTAGTGTTTTGGCTTAGACCTATTTAGTCCTGTCAGGGCTCTGACAGCAGTAAATATTTACATCTATACTATTAGTTAGAATTTTCTTAAGATTTAGTATTTAGTCCTTGTGTGCAGTGTTTATACATATATATATCTTTGCTTGTATAATCCGTAGTTTTATATATCTACATACTAGTTACACATAGATAAGGTAGTGTGTTGTTAGACTATTTAACCGTTTACAAGTTATTGGTAGAATTAATTACTTGTTAGACATGGCAGAAAAAGATAAATCTGGTTTCAAAAGATGTCAGTGTGGACAGAAAATGTCCATCACAGACAATCATGCTTCCTGCGTCTACTGTCTTGGCCCTCTCCACCTGCAGGAGGACTGCTGTATTTGTCATTCCTTCAGTGGAAGGGTCATGATGGAAAGGCGCAGGAAGTTAATCGAAAGGGGCTTGCTAAAGCCAGACTTTCAAGAAGCCTTGGAGAAGGCTGATCAGGCGTTGAAGTCTTCGAAGGGGTCGAAGACTTCGAAGGTATCGGAGCCCAGGTCATCGGCTCCAAGCACCTCTACTAAGGTTTGGTTGCCGGCTCCACAGACCTCGGGGCCGAGCATCGAGTGATTATCTCTGATCGTGGCCCAGGTCTTGGAGCCGGTGTCGGAAGTGCCTCCACCCTCGATCCTTCGTTTGGTGGCATCTTCGGCCACTTCGACCCGTTCTTCCAGGCCGTTATCTGATACCGACGTGGATCGAGTGGTACAGAAGCTCATGGAGAACACGGCTCTATCCAAACCTAATTGCGGTTTCATCCCAATTGGTATCGAAACTTGAAGCCCTCCCTGTGTCTCCTGCAGATCCTCCTTCAAGACCCATCGAGTCCTCGGAGCCGGGAGAAGAGGAACCAATGATTGTTGAACCCTCGGTACCGAAGCCTTCCTTAGTGCGATCGGCACCACTGACCTCGACTCCCTCAGAGCCCATCAAGGAGTCGCGGAGCTGACTGTCTCTCCTCGGTTCCAGGGCCGAGAGTTGAACCGAACTTTCGGTTCCTACTCTCCCCCTCGGAGCCTCGGCACAGATTAGCTCGGCTCCATCCTTGGGGTCGGAGCCCGTGGTCCCGGTCTCGGGGAAACTGCCATGCTCTTCGGATCCGGTGGAGTCCTCGGCCCGGGGCTCCGGTGCCTTCGACGTTATGAGGAAGGTCTTGTCTGAGAAGACATTTACTTCATTGGAGGCGTCTTCTCCTTCCCCCAAAGGGCCGCGTTCTGTTTCTGTACCCGCGATCCCTCCCAAGCGTAGAGACCCAATGCCTCAGCCAACCCCAGAGGGTGTCCCCTGTTCCTCGGAAGCTTTACCAGATGCTCCCTCTGATGAAGTCCCGAGGAAGAAATTGTGCAAGAGGAGGCACATTGATTCCCCGCAGGAATCATTGACATCGGACACCGATTTGGATGAGTCAGAGGGGTCCCCACGGTCCCCCTCTGAGGATGTCTCATTTGCTGACATCCTGGAGATCTTGAAACAGAGGGGTGATTGGCAGACCCTTGCCCCCACTGAGGACGAATCGGTGTTGCTGAAGGCTTTTGGGGCTCAACCTTCTACCTCCTGAGTGACCCCGCCCTTCGATGAGTTAATGGACCTAATAGCTCGAAGGACGTGGGAGACTCCGGATACAGTTAAACCAGTCCCTCGGAGGCCGAATAAATATATCACTGCCCCCCAGCACAAGACATATCTTACTAAAGGAGTCCCAGTGGATGCTGTGGTGGTAGCGGCAGCCACGAAGAAGGAAATGTCCGAGGCATCTTCCTCTGTCCATCCTCCTAACAAGGATTCTAGGACTATGGACAGGTATGGAAAGCGCGTTTTCAGTTCAGCGACTTTTTCCATGCGTTCGCTGAACTACCTCATGCACTTTACGCGACTTCAGAGAGATCTCCTTAAGGAGCTGGGAGATACTCTCCAGGGTAACACAGATGCTGCTGTCTCGGAAAAGGTAACAGCACAGCTTAACACCCTCACTTCGATAGTAAACTCATCCATGAGGCTCATTTCGTATGCGGCCGAGGGTTCGAGTAGGGCTGCAGCTTCAGCGATCGCTCTGCGGAGACAATCCTGGATGCGCCTGTGCTCCTTTGCGGAAGCCTTCAAGTCTTCCTTTACCAATGCCCCTTTTGATGGTGCCACCCTGTTTGGACCCAAAGTAAAGGAGACTCTCACTCGGTGTGAGCAAGAAGGTAAGACCCTGTCTGCCGTAGGGGTCCGTTTTTCCGCCCCAACCAGACCGTACCCCAAAGGGCAAAGAGGCGGAAAAATGTGGTTCCAAAAGATTCGGGGATCTTTCCAGTCCACACAGAGTGATGCCCCCTCCAGAGGCAGAGGAGGAGGGAGAAATGGAAGACGCCACCCAGGCGGCAGAGGGGATCCGCAGAACCAGGGCAACAGGGATAGTGTCCCTGGAAAGCCCTTCCAGCACTCCTGAGGGGAGGGCCCGACTGTCATGCTCTGGAGGCAGTCGGGGGTCGCTTAGCTTTATACCCAGAGGCCTGGCTAAATCTCACTTCAGATTCCTGGGTAAAAAGTGTAATAACCAGAGGATACAGCATCCCATTTATAACCATTCCCCCCGATCAAAAGAGATTTCCAGATGTTCCACCCAATCTGCGAGATCAAGCAGCCATAGAAATAAGAAAGCTGCTCGAAAAAAGAGTCATCCAACCAGTCCCGGCGGACCAGATAGGATCCGGAACATACTCAAGGTTCTTTTTAGTTCCAAAGAAGACAGGGGACTGGAGGCCAATATTGGACCTCAGCAAACTCAACACCTTCGTAAGGAAGGAAAAATTCCGGATGGTCATGCTACAGTCGATCCTTCCCTTTCTGCAGAAGGACGATTGGATTGCTCTTTAGATCTCAGGGACGTGTACTACCACATCAAAATGGCCAGAGCATCCAGAGATCACCTGTGCTTCCGGCTGGGAGCCAGTCATTTCCAATTTCGAGCTCTGCCCTTTGGTCTCATCTCAGCCCCCATGGTGTTCACCAAATGCATGGCAGTAGTGGCATCTCACCTGAGGCGGCTAGGATTCTGGGTGTTTCCGTATCTGGATGACTGGCTCCTCACCGCCACCACCAAGCATCGTCTTGTACAAGTCAGGGACTACACAATCAGTCTCTGTTCCCGTTTAGGAATCTCAGTCAACTTCAAAAAATCTGCCTTATCGCCCTCACAGCATATCTCATTCATGGGGGCGGAGTTAGATACTACTACAGCTCTGATCAAGCTTCCCCAGATAAGAGTGTCAGCCCTCAGGGATCAGGTCGCTATTCTTCTTCGGAACAAGAAAGCTTCTGCTGCGCAAGTGCTGAAAGTCCTGGGCATGATGGCAGCTACCCATATTGCAGTTCCTCTGGGCAGGATGCACATGAGGGTCCTCTAGTGGCTGCTCTTTGTGCAGTTGTCATTCCAACAACTTCCTTTGTCACACGACATCTTGATCATGGAGTCTTGCAAGCGGGATCTTCGATGGTGGCTGAACAGCCAAGATCTGATGATGGGTCGCCCGTTTGTACTACCCAGCCCTTCAGTCACAATAACCACGGACGCTTCCCTGATGGGGTGGGAGGGACTTTTTCAGGGGAGAACGGTCCAAGGAGAATGGTCCAAGATAGAGTACAATCTGCACATCAATGTCCTGGAGTTGAGAGCAGTGTTTCTAGCGTTGCAACACTTTCACGAATCCCTACCTCTAGGAACACTGGCAGTTCAGACGGACAATATGTCATTGGTCTGGTACATAAACAAACAAGGTGGAACCAGGTCTTACGCATTATGCAGAGAGGCCCTGAGAATTTGGCAATGGGCTGCGTCCACAGGTCGCTTTCTGATAGCAACACACATCCCGGGGTCATCCAACGTCATTGCGGACAGGTTGAGCAGAGCCATCCTGTTGCCACACGAGTGGTCCCTCAAAAATCAAGTGGCGGAAAGGATTTTCCACAGATGGGGCCAGCCTTGCTGCGATCTTTTTGCATCCTCCTTAAATGCCAAATGCAGAAGCTACTTTGCCCTACTTCCCCCTCCGGGGAGGGGTGCCCCCAGGGACGCACTGGTGCATGATTGGCCCCCGGGTCTCCTATATGCATTTCCTCCTGTTCCTTTGATACCCAAATTTCTACAGAAAGCCAGGAGTCTGGAAAGGACGATCATCCTAATAGCACCATTCTGACCTCGACAGATCTGGTTTCCCTTTCTTCAAGCCCACCAGATGGAGGAACCATGGATTCTGGACCCAGTGCCAGACCTATTGACTCACTCGTCGGGAGTTCCTCACCCATCCCTCCAGTCCCTCAGACTGACAGCTTGGCTGCTCCGCTTCCCACTTTAGCCAGGTCACATTGTTTGTCTCCAGCAGTACAGCACATTCTAGTTTCTTCTCACAAAGCCTCCACCAGGAAATTATACAGGAGCAAATGGAAACATTTTGCGTGTTGGGCATCAGGGCAAGGTATAGATCCCTTGGTGGCCCCGATACACAAAATCTTGGAATTTTTATCTACACTCTTTCACGAAGGGGCCTCTACTTCCACGATAAGAATACAGTTAGCGGCCATATCTAACTTTCATGTAGGTGAAGGAGGCTCTACAGTTATGTCCCACAGGCTTTGTAGAGCTTTCATGAAGGGTACCTTTCACCTCCGTCCACCCATTCGGGATCCGGTTTTTCCATTTGATGTTCTCAACGTATGCTACCACCCTTTGAACCAGCTTCAACGTGTTCACTTAAGTATTTGCCATGGAAGACTCTCTTTTTTATTGCTGTTACTTCAGCTCGTAGAATATCACAGCTACAGGCCTTGTCCATTAGGCCACCATACATGGTTTTCCATCCAGACAGAGTCTCCTTGCGTACAAATCCGTCATTCCTCCCGAAGGTATGTTCTGTGCTTAATATTAACCAATCCATAGAACTTCCCACATTTTTCAAAAAACATTCAAACAAGTTGGAATACATGCTGCACAAATTGGATGTACATAGGCAGCTGAGATTTTACCTGGACAGAACAAAGGATTGCAGGAAATCGGATCAGCTGTTTGTTTCATTCGCAGATAATAAGAAGGGCATGGCAGTAACAAAATGCACATTATCCAAATGGCTTTCGGACTGCATAAATTTTGTCTATTCAGCTTCAAAACAACCACTTCCATTCAAGCCTAAGGCTCATTCTACTAGGGCCGTTTCTACGTCTCTAGCCCATGCCGCTCGCCTACCGTTGGATATTATTTGTGCAGCGGCGACGTGGGCAAAGCCTCATACTTTTGTCACTGACTACAAAGTGGACAGGACCTCCAAGGACAGGGCATCCTTTGGTTCCACTGTACTCAGGAACGTTCTTCCGTGAGTCACCCAGGGTAACTGAGCTAGGGACGCTACCCGTGTGTAAGAACAAACGGCGAGATTGAACAATTTCACATAAAGAAGTTATGTTCTTACCATAACGTTCCATGTGAATTGTTCATCTCGCCTTTGTTCTTACATCCCCTCCCTCCTTCCCCCACCGCATTCTGGAAGAACTGGTACAACTAGTGTCTGGTTGGTCTTCTCTGGGTCATCTACACTACCTACTCTTTAGTAGGTTGTATAGTAGCTGTACACCTATCTGTGTTTAGTTCTTATGTTTCAGTTTCAAGTGTGTGATTGCGTGAGCGCTAGACGCAGTGGTTAGTAGTGCGTTCTGGGTTCTTGCAAACTAGATCTGAGGGATAGCAGTGGAGGATCATGGGATGTAGACTGTGCCTCGGGCTTCATTTAGATGCAGAGCTTGTGATGCGGCCGACACGGAGCCGAGGATTGGCTCTGAACCCGTGTGTCAGAACAAAGGCGAGATGAACAATTCACATGGAACGTTATGGTAAGAACATAACTTCTTTTTATATGGTTTGGAAATCTCTTCCCTCATTTTTGGGCATTCTTCAGCCTCCTCAATTACAGTTGTCCTTTTTTCCAGAGGTGCTTCAGGATCTATTGTCTCAAAGAACAATTAAAGAAGTTCCAGCTCATCAAAAGGGGGAGGGGTTTTACTCCAGAATGTTTCTGGACCCCAGGAAAGAAGGCACCTGGAGACCCATTCTGGATCTCTTTCAGCTAAACACCTCTTTGAATGTTCCTTCCTTTCTGATGCTGTCTCTTCAAACCTTGATGTTCATCGTGCATACAGCTGCAGTCATAACAGATGGGTTTTCCTGCCGTCAGGCGGGTCCTCGGTCGGCTGAATTCCAAAGTCTAGGTCCGGCGTCAGATGTCATCGCTTCTTCCCTGACGTCAGTGCGACAGGGGTATAAAAGAACCAGCCGACACCATTTTCTTCAGTCTTTCTTGCCATGCGGTGCCCGAAGCAGAAGCAGTTCGCAAGTGCCGGTCGGCCAGCTCCTGAGAATACGAATATTTTTCAACCGAAGACTTCTTGAAAGCTAAGTACCCGTTAGAAACTTTTCTTGCCTCAGACCGATGTCAGACAAAGTTAATAATTGCATTTCATGTGGGAAGCAAATACCGCATAAGGATTTCCATTCCCTCTGTATTCCTTGCTTAGGCCCAGACCACGACGTCTCGGCCTGTCGTTTTTGTGCTACATTCAACAGACGCACTATTAAGCGTCGGGCGGAGTTCACCCAACACTATTTTGGCAAAAAGTTTAATTACAATATGTCGTTGGATACTCCGACCCCAGTTTTGAGTAAACGACGCAAAGATAAGGACCGACATACGAGGTCCGCGACTTCTACCGACACCACGCTAAAGCCGACTACAGGTGCTCCGGTTCTCAGCGAGGTGCCTACGCAGCCCCTGACTACCGATGACACTTCCTTAGCGGTGTCTTCTGTGCCCGAGGTCGCAGGCTCTTCGGCCCACACCCCGACTACAGACACCGAAGCCACTCTTGGCGGGGAAACTCAGAGTTCAGACAGGCCTGCCACCTCTCAAGGTGTCTTCAGGCCTTCTTCTTCTTTTTCCATTAAGGCTTACACTAAGTCTAAAGCAGCCATACATTCTAAAAGACAAGCTCCACAGGGTCCCTCTCAAGGCCCCATGCCTAAAAAGCAGATGCTCAAAATGGCTGAGGATTTGATTACTCTTATCAGGGCTTCTCACCCCCCCCCCCCCGGACAAAAGGCCCAGAGTGGAGGAAGATTATCCTTCCTCGGATCAGGCCTCCATTACTTCAGAACATTCTGAGGACCAAGAACATTCTTACTCCCCTTTCGAAGATTCTGATGCAGAGGAGTCCATTCCCTCTGTTTCCCCCCCTGAGGATTACTCTTTTGGGGAAACCTTGCACACCTTGAGGGAACACTTCCACTGAGAAGGCCAAGAGTAATCAGACTCCAAGAAAAGGCTCAGGGATTTCCTCTTGCTCCCTCAGCACAGGCCTCTGGCTATACCTCCTGTCTTAGACATACTAGATGATGTGTATTCAGAGGCCAGCCTTAACCCAGATTCTTTACCTCCAGCTCCAGTCAAGCCTGACAGGTATTACCGGGTTCCTGATTCACACCAATTCCTATACAAAAGTCATGCGGCTGACCCAGAATCCATTTCACAGGGTCCCAAGGGAATTAAGGCCTCCACTGCCAAAAATCCATTACCTTCAGAGAGAGATTCCAGAGCTTTAGAAAGGTGGGGGAAAAAGATATACACCTCGGCCACCTTAACCATGAGGGCATTAAACTGTCAATTCCATATGTTAAAGTATCAACAGTTTTTGTTATCTCAATTGAAAAGCAAAATGTCACAACCTGAACAACCAGACTTGAAGGAGTTGCAGGATTTGTTGCATAGTGCAGACCAAGTGGGTAAACATACCTTGCAATGTGGTTTTGATGCTTTAGAGGCCTCATGTAGAGCTGCTGTTACAGGATCAGTCATACATAGACATGCTTGGCTCAAAGAGCAAACTTTACCAGATCATGTCAAAGCTAAATTACTAGATGCACCTCTTCAAAAAGATGTATTGTTTGGTGTTAAAGCTGAGGAGGTATTAAAGAAAATGGAGGAAAAGGCAAAATCAATGCAAACAGTGAAAGATTTCCTACAGGTACAGCCCCCACGCTTCAGTAGAAATTGGCCTTCAAAAAATTGGTCCTTTCCAGCCACGGACAGACCTCAAAGAGGTAGATACAGGCCCGAGGGTAGAGGGCAATCTCAAGGATCATTTAGAGGCAGACAATGGCAAACACCTACACCTAGAGGGGTGAGGATAGTTCACAGCCATTCAGAAAGCAGACCCAATGACTTTCCCCTTTGCATGCCAAGCAAGGCTCAAATGGCAGCACCTTTAGGCGGAAAACTGGCATTATTTTCGAAAAATTGGCATATTGTCACAAAAGACAAATGGATCCTGGACATTATAGACAGAGGCTACAGATTCCACTTTCACACCCTTCCAAAAATGAGAGGCATGCCAAACCTGCCACACAATCAAAGGGCAGAGGCACAAAAAAAAAATTCAGATCTCATGGACATGAAAGCTATTCAAAAGGTACCTGCACAAGAACAGGGTCAAGGTTTTTATTCCAGACTATTCCTGGTACCAAGGAAGGGCAAAGATTGGAGACCTATTTTGGACCTATCCATCCTAAACACATATTTACTCGTACCAAAGTTCAAGATGCTCACATTACAGCAGCTTCTTCCCATGCTGGGCAAGGGGTCTTGACTGGTAACATTGGACCTCAAGGAGGCATACCTGCATGTCCCAATCAGACAAGATTGCAGAAGATACCTCAGATTTCTTGCAGGTTCATCCCATTATCAATTCTCTGCATTGCCCTTTGGCTTATCTACTGCACCCAGAGTGTTCACGAAATGCCTGGCATCAGTAATTGCCTTCTGCAGACTTCAAGGGATACAAATATACCCATATTTGGACGACTGCCTGATCCAAGCGGACAGCAAACACACTCTTCTGAAGCACCTGGCGTTTGTAATAATGTTGTTGAAATCTCTGGGATACACAGTCAACAAAAAGAAGTCAAGACTAATACCCTCTCAAACAAATAATTGTCCTGGGTGCCAGCTTGGATACAAACACCCAGATGGCTTACCTCACGCCAGAGAAACAAGGGCAATTAACTCAATACTTCAGAAAACTGTCAACCTTCACCAGGCTGACTGCAAGGAAAATCCTGCAGGCTCTGGGATTCATGGCATCTTGCATCCTGCTAATCCCATGTGCAAAGCTGCATATGAGGAAACTTCAATGGTACCTAAAAAACTTATGGTCTCAACACAGCCACAGTTTGGAAACAATCATACCACTGATTCCATGTCTTCAAAAGGAATTTCTGTGGTGGGCTCAAGCATGCCAAAGAAACATAGGTCTCCCATTCTGCAAGCCTCAAGCAAATCAAGTCATCACAACAGACGCCTCGGACTACGCCTGAGGGGCGCACATGACATATGCCCTGGCATTCAGGGCAAATGGTCACAAAAAGAAAAGCCATACACATCAATCAAAAGGAAATGCTAGCAGTAATAAATGCTATTATGGCTTTCAAAGACCTACTGCATCCAGGCCAGCTATTGATAAAGACAGACAACACCACAGTGATGTGGTACATAAACAAAACAGGGAGGAACCCATTCATACCCCCTATGCAGGCTAGCCATGTCTCTTTGGAACATGGCTCTGGAATTACAAATCCAACTTCAAGCACAGTTCCTGCCAGGCAAGGAAAACACGCTGGCAGACAACCTGAGCAGAAATATGACAGATCCACACGAATGGAAGTTGCATCCTCAAGTTTTTACAATGATAATTCAAGCATGGGGAAGGCCAGACATAGATCTCTTTGCCACCCATAGAAATTACCAATTGACAAAATTCTGCTCAAGGACCTTTCATCCACAGGCCTGGAAAGTGGACGCACTCTCTTTCAGTTGGACAACAATGACGGTTTATGCCTTTCCACCTCTTCCACTGCTGGCCAAAGTTCTATTAAAAGCCAGAGCAGACAGACCAAAGATGATTCTCATTGCTCCAGACTGGCCAAGACAACACTGGTACCCACTCCTGAGGAGCCTGACGCATTCCCCACCATGGATCCTGCCTCTAATGCCTCTTCTACTGACTCAGCACAACTTCAAAACTCTTCACAGTCAGCTGAAAACACTCAATCTAGCCGCATGGAGGATTCCTTAAATTCACAGCAGACCCTACTCTCCAAGGAGGTGCAGGATGTCATTTTGGAGGCCAGAAGGCCTTCTACTAGAAAAGCCTACTCCGCAAAATGGAAACGGTTTTGTGACTGGAATCAGAAAAAGGGTCAGAATCCTGGAATACTTAATTTACCTCAAATATTACAGTACCTAGCCGAGCTGCTAAGCAGTGGACTTTCATTCTCCTCCATCAAAATCCATGCCTCAGCCATTTCTGCAGAATACAACACTGATTCTCCTTTATTCTCTCACCCTCTCTTAAGACAGTTCCTCAGAGGGGCTAAGAATATAAAACCCCCAAGGAAACAACCAGTACCGGCTTGGGACCTCAATTTTATTGTAGAAAACCTAACCCTGCCTCCTTTTGAGCCAGCTGCTTGTACAGATCTGCAATATTTGTCATGGAAAACAGCCTTCCTTCTAGCTATCACCTCAGCACGCAGGGTTTCGGAACTACAAGCCCTCATGGCTGTGCAGCCTTTCATCATTTTCCATCAGGACAGAGTTTCCTTACGAACCAATCCTTCATTTATGCCAAAGGTAGTATCCAGGGTAGCCTTGAATCAGGCTATCCACTTACCTACCTTTTACCCTAATCCACAAAACAAAGGGGAGAGACTACTACATTCTTTGGACATTCACAGACAGCTCTGTTATTATTTGGACAGAACAAAGCCTTTCAGAAAATCAGAGCAACTCTTTGTGTCCTATGCTACAGGTGCTCAAGGGAAGCCTATTTCTAAACAGACAGTCTCAAAATGGATAGTCCACTGCATACGCTTTTGTTACTCTTTTCATGGTAAAACTGTACCTACAGGCATCAGATCTCACTCCACAAGGGCCACAGCTACCTCTGCAGCCTTCCTCAGGGGGGTTCCTACCAAAGATATTTTGGAAGCAGCCACTTGGAGTTCTGTACATACTTTCTCCAAGCACTATCACCTACCTTTATACTCCAAAACTAGAGCGGGCTTTGCCACTGCAGTCTTGCAGGGCATCCTGGCTCCTCCTAGTTCCACTTAGTGCCTACCACCCCTTTATTAGCTTTGGGATTGTACCCATCTGTTATGACTGCAGCTGTATGCACGATGAACATAGTACAGTTTTGTACCTACCATAAATGTAGATGTTCGAGTGCTAATACAGCTGCAGTCCAGGTTTCCCTCCCCTCCTTCCCCTCTTGGGACAGCCCTTATGGCTAACACCTCCTCATACAACCTCATTGGGGTATTCTTTTATGGTGTATTTGCTTGCAACTACTGTTTTTTGATTATATTGCATTTGCATTATTACATAAATTCATGTTTTGCCTTCCTTCTGGGGGCACCTGACATCTGGGGCAAGAAAAACTGAAGAAAATGGTGTCGGCTGGTTCTTTTATACCTGTGTCGCACTGATGTCAGGGAAGAAGCGACGACATCCGACGCCGGACCTAGACTTTGGAATTCGGCCGACCGAGGACCCATCTGATGGCAGGAAAACCCATCTGTTATGACTGCAGCTGTATTAGCACTTGAACATCTACATTTATGGTAGGTACAAAACTGTACTTTTCCTCTTTTTCCTCAGGCCTTTCTTGTTTCCCTGGATCTCAAGGATGCCTATCTCCATATCCCTATTCATTCCCTTTTCAGGAAGATTTTACATTTCTGTGTTGCTTCCTTGCATTTTCATTTCTCTGCTTTCATGTTGGGCCTCTCTACTGCCCCAAGGGACTTCACCAAATGCTTAGCTCCTGTGATTGCTTTTTGCAGGTTGAGGGAACTGCAGATGTTAAGTTGTCTATCTCTCCTTCATTCTTGCTGGTTGGGTTCGGCTCCGACTCGGCCATCTTCAAAAACTCAAAAGTTGCTTACTGGCTCGAGGCCCCCTCCTATATCCCATGATGCCTGGCACTAGATACCCAGATCTCATTTGCCGCTTCTGCTACGAGGTTGCGTTTACTGGCTCAGGTCGTAATTTTCACTTTGTTCTTATATTTAAGCCTTTTTTGTACTTTGTTAGGTATACTTTTATTGTTATAGCTCAGAGTAGATTCTATAGCGGTTTGTTAGTGTTTACCCACCCTTCAAAACTTGTTTTCTCCTTAGAGAGTTTTTCCTTTCCCTCCCCCACCCCCGTTTACCTTTCAAAGTAAGCCGTTTTAGTTAGAGGCTTATCATTGTTTTATTTTTAAGGTAGGCAAAAGTTTTCTTTTTAGTAAATTGTGGTAGCTTGTAGGTCTTATTTTACTATAGTGTGTGTGTGTGTGCTGTTAGGGTGTGGTAACTTGTGTGAATTGTGTGTATTTTTTTTTTTTCAGTTACCTACTCTCCACTCTACTTGTTATTTGTATTTGCTTTTCCTTTATAGGAATGTCTAAAGACACAAAAGTGTCGGGATTCAAGAAGTGTGACTCATGCTGTCAGAAAATGTCTCTGACAGATGATCACACTTCTTGTGTGTACTGCTTGGGCTCCCTACACCTGCAGGACTGTTGCTCGGTGTGTCACGCCTTTAGTCCAAGAGTCCTGCAGGAGTGTAGGAATAAGCTTGTCCTGAGGGGTTTGCTTAAACCTGAAGGATCACTGGCCAAGACTCAGTCAGTGAAACCTTCTAGGCCATTAAAGCCGTCGGCTCCCAGCTCGGAGCCGTCGCCGGGTATGTCTTCTGCTTCAACTTCGGTTCTGGCGGGAACTGAAGTACCTATCTCTATGTCAACTTCGGCTCCGACTGGAGCCGAAGTACCTATCTCTCAGTCGGCTCCAACTCTTCCGTCGGAACCGTCAGGGAGTTGGAAACGCTCCAGGTCACCATCATTGGAGTCAATACACTCGGCTCCAGGGTCACCCTTATTGCAATCTGAGCGGAGTCATCGATCCCACTCTTCTCGGTCGTCTAGACTATCTTACCATGATTTGGAGAGAGTGGTGAGCAGGCTTTTAAAGTCGCAGGCCCTGGCAAAAAGGCTATCCAGCCCCCCTCACCAGGGTTCGGCTTTACCTGTTTCTCCAATAGTTCCTCCTTTGACTCATCCCTTGAGTTCGGAGCCGGAGCATGCTGTGGCTGGAACCGTGGGTCCATCAGCACCGATACCTCCCCTTTCAGTGCCGTCGTCGGCTCCGATCTCTTCCATGGTGACATCCTTGGAGGGATCTGGGTGCCGGGACTCCCTCATCGGCTCCGAGGGGGCGAATGGCATCGGACCCTTGTCTGACCCCATTCTCCCTCTCGGAGCTTCGGCACAGGTGAGTTCGGCTCCTACATTGGCTTCAGAGCCATCCCTCTCGGTGCCGGGAGAGATTCCGGTCTCTTCGGAGCCGGAGCCTTCTGTGGCATCGGGAAGGGGCGCCTTCAAGGTCATGAGGAGTGTGCTGGCATCTGAGTCAGCCTCACAGTCGGCCTCATCGGCTCCTCCCCCCCATGGTGCCTGCTCCTGCCTCTGCCCCTCCTCCAGACCCCAAGCATGGGGAACAAGCACTCCAGGGCACCCCATTGGGTGTATCTTCCTCTTCCGAGGCTTCCCCTGTTCATTCAGAGGAGCTCCCTCGAAAGAGAAAATGCAAGAGGAAGCATGTTGGCTCCCCTGAGTCTGTCACTTCAGATACTGATTTGGAGGAGTCTGAAGGGTCCCCGAGATCCACCTCTGAGGACGTCTCCTTCTCAGACATCCTTGAAATCCTTAGGCAGAGGGGGAACTGGACTACCCTTAACCCTTCCGAGGATGAGTCAGTATTCCTGGACGTATTTGGTTCCCGACCCTCCACCTCCTGGGTGTCTCCGCCTTTCGATCCACTGATGTTGGTGGTGGCTCGAAAGGTGTGGTCAGCTCCAGACACAATGGAACCAGCTCCCCATAGGCCCACAAAATTCATCACCGCCCCTCAGGTCAAGCAATTTCTGACCAAGGGTGTTCCCGTTGATACCATGGTGGTAGCAGCGGCCACGAAAAAGCAGTTGGCTGAAACTTCTTCCTCTGTCCATCCCCCTAATAAGGAATCTAGGACGATGGACAGATATGGGAAGCGGATGTTTTCCTCAGCGGCCTTTTCCATGAGGTCTCTGAACTATTTGTGCCATTTTACCTGCCTTCAAAGGGATCTCATTAAAGAGTTAGGAGATACCCTTCAAGATCCATCAGCTGCGGGGGCTCAGGCTAAGATTGCCTCCCAGCTGGCGACTCTAAATTCTGTAGTAAACTCCTCCATGCGGCTCATCTCTTATGCAGCCGATGGAGCGAGTAGGGCCGCAGGCACAGGTGTGGCTTTGAGGAGACACGCTTGTATGCGGTTAGGCAACTTTGCGGAACCCGTTAAGGCATCTTTCACCAACACCCCCTTTGATGGTTCTGCTCTGTTTGGACCAAAGGTGAAGGATATCCTTACCAGGTGCGAGCAGGAAGGCAAGACTCTCTCTGCCGTTGGAGTCCGTTTTTCCACTCCTTCAAGACCGTATCCCAAGGGTCAGAAGAGTGGGAAGATGTGGTTCCGGAAATCCCAGGGAGCCGTGCCTGACAGACGTGGAGAGTTCCCCTCCAGGGGCAGAGGAGGGAACAACAATAGATGCCGCCCTCGGGGCGGGAGGGGGGGGGCGCAAAATCAGGGCCAAAGAGAATCCTTCTCTGACAATCCCTTCCAGCATCCCTGAAGTGCTGCCCGGCTGTCCACCTTCGGAGGCAGTTGGGGGAAGATTATCGCTGTACCCAGAAGCCTGGCAAAGTATAACAAAAGACAAATGGGTACTTTCTATCATATCCGAAGGCTACAAAATCCCCTTCTTTCACACTCCCTACATTCCCAACAAATCCCTTCCAGATGTTCCACCCAACCTAAGGGATCAAGCAGTTCAAGAAATTTCAAAACTGCTAAGAAAAAGAGCCATCCAGTCAGTCCCAGCAGACCAACAGGGATCCGGAATTTACTCAAGGTTCTTTTTGGTACCAAAAAAGACAGGGGATTGGAGACCCATTCTGGATTTCAGCAGACTAAAGAGGTCTTCTGGATGGTCACGCTACAGTCCATTTTACCCTTTCTGGGTCAGGACAATTGGATGTGCTCCATCGATCTTCAGGATGCGTACTACCATATCGAAATGGACAGACGCTCCAGAAGATTCCTCTGCTTCTGGCTGGGAGTCAGTCATTATCAGTTCAGAGCGCTGCCCTTTGGTCTCACCACAGCCCCCAGGGTGTTCACCAAATGTTTGGCAGTAGTCACCGCCCACTTGAGACGGCAAGGATTCCAGGTGTTTCCATATCTAGACGACTGGCTCCTTACTGCAACCACCAGGCATCACCTGCTGCTAGCCAGAGACTACACCATCCAAATGTGCTCCACTCTAGGCATCACAGTAAATTTCAAAAAGTCTGCATTGTCACCTTGTCAATCTATCACCTTTATAGGCACAAACTTAAACACAAAGGACATGTCAGCGACTCTACCAGTAGACAGAGTGTTAGCCATTCGACATGTGCAGGTTTTATTAGGATGCAAAAAGATTCAGGCCAGATTTTTCCTAAAAACATTGGGTCTCATGTCAGCGGCTATAATACAAGTCCCCCTTGCACGCTTTCATATGAGGATTCTTCAGTGGATGCTGTTCACACAATGGTCTTTCCAGCAACTCCTGATGTCTCACAGGATAATGATCACACAGTCATGCAAAAACCAACTTGTTTGGTGGATGGTTTCCCCTTCATTACACCAGGGCAGATCATTCGTTCTTCCTCCCCCAGTAGCTACGGTGACCACGGACGCCTCCCTGATCGGGTGGGGGGGGGCATTATCAGGGCAGAACAGTCCAAGGCACCTGGCAGCCTCACGAGTACTATCTGCATATCAATATCTTGGAGATGAGAGCCATGCTTTTAGCGTTGCAAGCTCTTCAGAACTCTCTTCCCCTCCGGGACCATTGCAATTCAAACAGACAATATGTCAGTGGTATAGTACATCAACAAGCAGGGCGGAACCAAGTCATACCCCTTATGTTGAGAAGCACTCAGACTTTGGCAGTGGGTGATCTCTTCCCAACGGTTTCTGATAGCAGCGCACACCCTGGGAAGTCCAACATTATAGCAGACAGGCTGAGCAGAGCAATTCTCATGCCTCCCGAGTGGTCTCTCAGTCAGACTGTGGCGGACAGAATCTTCTGCAAATGGGGTCAGCCTTGCTGCGACCTTTTTGCCACCCCCTTCAACAGCAAGTGCGACAATTTTTTCTCTCTCCTACCTCTTCCCGTACACCTCCCAGAGACGCTCTAGTTCACAATTGGCCCCAGGGACTTCTTTATGCATTCCCTCCATTCCCCCTGATTCCCAAACTAATTCAGAAAGCTACCACACTGAGATGCAAGATGATCCTCATTGCCCCTTACTGGCCTCGACAAATTTGGTTCCCCTTCCTGCATCATCACCTTCTAGAGCAGCCCTGGACCTTAGACCCAGTTCCAGATCTCCTGATCCATCAATCGGGCGGGCTGCACCAATCTCTTCAATCCCTCCAGCTCACTGCTTGGTTTCTCCACTTCCGACTTTAGCCAGGCTTCCCAACATCTCCCATTCGGTGCATGAAATCATCTTATCCTCGCATAAGTCAACCACTAGAAAGACTTATGCTAGTAAGTGGAAACGTTTTTCCTTATGGGCAGAGAACAGGAATATAGATCCCTTTTCAGCCCCTGTGCACCATATTTTAGATTTTGTAGCAGAACTTTTTCGAACTGGATCCTCTTCTGCCACGATTAGAGTTCAGCTAGCTGCAATTTCAAACTTTCATACGGGCCTATCTGATTCAAACATCATGTCCCATAAGCTTTGTAAAGCCTTTCTGAAGGGGACCACTCTACTCGGGGCCCCCCCCAGTAAGAGATCCCCCGCCTCCGTGGGATCTGAATTTGATTTTAGCTTCCCTGATACTGCTCCCCTTTGAACCGGCAGCTTCTTGTTCCTTGAAGTTTCTTTCTTGGAAAACCCTTCTTTCAGTTGCAGTTACGTCGGCCAGAAGAGTTTCTGAACTTCAGGCTCTTTGTGTTCGTCCTCCTTACCTAGTTTTTCACAATTATAGAGTTTCTCTTTCTCCCAAAGGTTACTTCTGATTGTAATTTGAATCAGTCCATTGAACTTCCCGTGTTCTTTCTGAATTATTTCAACAAGGCAGAATACAAATTACATCAGTTGGACGTCCATAGACAATTACACTTTTACTTGCATAGGACCAAGCAATTCAGAAAATCAGACCAGTTGTTCCTGTCTTACGCTGAAGGAAAACAAGGCATACCGGTGTCAAAAGTCACCTTATCTAGGTGGTTGTCTTCTACTATTACCTTTATATATCAGTTGAGAAATAAAGACCTTCCTGCTAAACCCAAAGGTCACTCCACCAGAGCTTTAGCTACTTCTGTGGCTTTTCAGGCTAGATTGCCAGTGGAAACTATTTATGCAGCAGCTACCTGGGCTAATCCACATACCTTCATTTCACATTATAAGCTGGATGTGGCTTCCAGAAGCAGAGCTGATTTTGGTTCCACTGTTCTGAAGAGTCTGTTCCGATGAGCCACCCAGGATTGAGGTGATAGGGACGCTGTCCCAACCAGCAAGAATGAAGGCGAGGTAGACAACTTAATATTAAGAAGTTATGTACCTACCACAACGTTCCATGTTAGTTGTCTTCTTCTCGCCTTCTTTTTTGCATCCCACCCTGCATCCCCCTATCCTAGTAGACCGAGAAGAGTTCCTTAGACTTCTTTATCACTGGCTGAGTCTTCTCTGGCTGTTACTTCTGACTGTCAGTCTCTCCAGTAGTTTCCTGTATCCTGCTACAGTTACTGTATTATGATTATTATTATTATGTCTGTAGTTAGGTTAACAAATGAGATCTGGATATCTAGCGCCAGGCATCATGGGATATAGGAGGGGGCCTCGAGCCAGTAAGTAGCTCTCGAGCTTTTGAAGATGGCCGAGTCGGAGCCGAGGATCGGCTCCGAACCCAACCAGCAAGAAAGAAGGCGAGAAGAAGACAACTAACATGGAACGTTATGGTAGGTACATAACTTTTTAATCTTTCCTATCTAGATGACCTATTCATTCTGTCTTCTTCTCCAGAGATTTTACCTCAGCATCTTTACTTTGCTGTTTGTCTCATGCAAAGCCTAGGGTTTACAGTGAATGTCCAAAAATCATTCCTAACTGTTTCTCAGGATCATGTTTTTCTCGGGTGCAGGCTGCAGACTGTTCCAATGCTGGTGTCTCTGCCTCCTCCCAAGACTTTAACTCCGACTGCATTCTTTCAATCCCTTCTTCATTTGGACTCCATTACAGCCAGGGAGTTTCTAAGGGCTCCGAGGTACATGGCTTCCATCATTCCCATGCTTCCTGTAGCCAAGCTTCATATGAGAAAACTCCAGTTGTTCCTAAAGTCAGTCTGGCTTCAACATTCTCATCCTTTGGATTTTCAAATTCTCCTTCTCCCATGCCTTAAGCTGGAACTTCAGTGGTGGATTCATCAGTTGTCCCTCAACCCCAGGACTTCCTTTTCAACCTCCGGTCCTCACTCAGGAGCTCTTTACAGATGCCTCAGACATGGGATGGGGGGCCCCTTTGGTCCTTTGAAAGTGCAGGGTCTTTGGTCTCTTCATCAAAAGAAGGACCATATCAATATCAAAGAGTTGAGAGCTCTTCTCCTGGCTCTTCAGGCTTTTCATTCTCTTTTCCTCCCAGGGCCCTTCAGGATCTTCACAGACAGTAACACAGTGGTGTGATACTTCATCATGCAAGGAGGGACAAGATCTTATCTTCTTTGTGAACTAGCTCTTCAAGTTTGGGATCTACCTGTCCAGTATCAGGTGACTCTTCAAGTAGTTTACATTGCCTCAGATCAGAACATTGCGGTAGATTTTCTGAGTAGGCCCATAACACAAATTCACGAGTGGGTGCTTCACAGAGATGTGTTTCTGGACATTGTCCATCAGTGGGGTACTCCTCAAGTAGATCTTTTTGCCTCCCCTCTGAACAGACAGCTTCCTTTCTTTAGTACCAGTGCCCCATGTCCTCTTGTTTGGAAGATGGACGCCCTGTCTTTTTCTTGGAAGGGGGTGTTTCTTTATGCCTTCCCTCCCCTTTCTGTCATACTGAGAGTCCTGTTCAAGGTAGAACAGGATGCTCCCAGAATCTTGTTGGTGACTCCCTTTTGGCACAGACAGCATTGGTTCCCCCTTCTTCTGCATTTAGCCAGTGACAGTCATCACAAGTTACCTCACAGGGTGGACCTATTCAGACAGGATAAGGGATCTCTCATCCATCCCCACCTGTCCACCTTTCATCTGACACTGTGGGTGATAGGGTTTTGATCCCTTTTAGGAGCTTTTTTTCTGAGGACGTGCTTTAGGTCCTGCAGGAGGCAAGGAAACCCACTACCAAAAAATCTTGTTTTCTAAATGGAAGAGATTTTTTGTCTGGTGTTTCTCATAACCTGGATCCACTTACTGTGGGAGTTCCTTTGGTTATTTCTTATTTGTGTGAATTGCTCAATGCTGTGTTGGCATACTCTTCTGTTAAAGCCCACCTGTTATCTATTTCTGCTTGTCTGCCTTTTACTCCCCCTTTGGCTTCTAGATTCGAGGTCAAACAATTTCTTAAAGGCATCCTTCACATTAGGCCTTCCAGGAAGCCTATTCCTCCTTCCTGGGACATTAATTTTGTTGGAAAAATTGACTCAGGCTCCTTTTGAGCCTGCATCTTCAGCTTCTTTACAACATTGTTCTTGGATGATTGTTGCTCTTTTGGTCCTTACCTCAGCCAGTGGGTGTCTGAGCTACAGGCCCTTATGGCTGTTCTTCTTTTTTTTGTTTTTTCATAGGGACAGGGTGTCTCTTAGCAATAATTCTTCTTTTATGCCCAAGGTCGTTAATGAGCTGTCTCTTAATCAGTCTATTCATTTATCTACTTTTTTCCCTTCTCCACAGTCTGCTAGTGAGAAGGTACTTCACACCTTGGATTTGCATAGACAACTCAGATATTGTTTGGATAAAACTAAAGCCATTCATAAATCTGAGCAGCTGTTTTGTTTCTTCTCATCTTAGGTCTTTAGGTCTGGCTGTTTCCAAGCAAACCATTTCTTCCTGGATAACTAAAGCCATTTCCTTTTGTCCACCAGAAAATGTCATGGGAAAAGCCTTCCTTCTTCTGTTCATTTTCCAGGGCTGTGGTGGCTTCTGCTACCTTTTTAAAAGGTTTGGATACTAATTCTATTCATGGGGCAACTACTTGGACTTCTGTGCATACTTTTAACAAGCACTATAAGTTGGTTGTTGTTTCTAGCTTAGAGCTGTATTTGGCAGGGCTATCCTACATGGTTTTCTTGAGGGCTGTGCTGGCCCCTCCTCCTCCCAACTTTCTTCCTGAGCTTTTGTACTGTCCCTATTGTAAGGAATACTGCAACAGTGATATAGAAGGACATAGTACAGTTGTGTAAAGTCTTATATAACGGTAGATGTCCTTCTCTTCAGTGTTGCAGTATTCACTCCCTCCCTTCTCCCCTGATGTTCTTCGTGTTTCACTGTTGCAATCATCACATTTGGGTTATCTGCCTGCAGGTAGCCCTCAGCCGGCCTGAATACCAGAGTCTTGGGATTTCTGCGTCGGATGCTGTCGCTTCTTCCTTGATGTCAGGTCATCGGGGGTATAAAACATGCAGCCGACGCCATTACATCAGTGTTTCTTGCCGTGCGGTGCCCAAAGCAGAAGTAGTTTGCAAGTGCCGGTCGGCCGACTCCTGAAATTTTCGTTTTCGAGTTTCAGACCTGAAGTCTTCTAAAAGATAAGTACCCCATTGAGGATCCTTTTTTCTTGCTCTAACCGATGTCAGAAAAAATTAATAATCGTCTTGCCTGTGGAAAGAAAATACCTCATAGAGATTTTCATTCTTACTACATCACCTGTTTAGGCCCAGACCATGACGTCCCTCGCTGTCGGTTTTGTGCCTTGTTCAATGCCCGAACTCTTCGTCGTCGGGCTATTTTTGTAGCTAAATATTTTCGCTCACGATCTCCGTACTCCGAAATTGTTTTGTTAAGCCATCCGACTACCGATCTTCAGAAAAAAAGTAAGGATAAAGACAGAGACAGACCGCCTTGGTCCAAAACTGCCAACGACACTTCTGTTAAGCTAGTCGCCAGTCCGCTGGTACTAAGTGAGGAGCTTTCACAGCCCCTGATACCCACTTCTACAGATTCGCAGGCCTCTACTGAGACCCATTCGGAGTCCGGTATGCCGCGAGATGCTTCTTCGACTATGGAACCTGCGGATGTGTCTACCTTGGATGGGTCCAGAGCTGCTGTGCAGGCAAGGGTTCTGAGGGTGTATTCAGGCCTACCGATTTTCATGTTAAACTGATGACTTCTCTTCAAGCCAAAAATACCAAATTTCTCAGGCCTAAAGTTCGCACTATGCCTAGAAAACTGATGACCAAAGCGTATTCACAGGCCCATGGGCCTCAAAAGCAAATGATTAGAATGGCTGAAGACCTTATTACCTTAATTAGAATAAGCCAGCCTTCCCCTTCCAAGAGACCTAGAACTGATTTTCCTTCTGATACTTTGGATCAGGAATCTGATATCTCTGTTCCTTCTGATTACCAGGACATTCCCTTATCTACCTATGAGGATTCTGATGCAGAAGATTCCATTCCCTCTGCTACCCCTACAGAAGATTTTTCTTTGGTGAAACCCTGCATACCCTTAGGGAACATTTCCGCTGGAAAAGCCAAGACTATTCACAGTCCAAAAAGAGACTCAGGGAATTTTTAAACCTGCCTCAGCACAGGCCTCTAGCTATCCCTCCTGTTCTGGAGATTGTGGATGATGTTTTCTTGGACACCAGCCTTACCCCGGATACTTTGCCCCCAGCTCCCAGGAAACCAGACAGGTACTATAGAGTACCTGACTCTCACAAATTCCTTTTCAAGAATCCTGCTGCGGATCCAGAGACCATTTCCCAAGGGCCAAAAGGCGTTAAGGCTACTACTGCCAAGAATTCCACCCCTTCTGACAGGGACTCTAGGGCTCTAGACAGATGGGGTAAGAAGGTATACACCTCTGCTACTCTGGCCATTAGGTCTTTAAATTGCCAGTTTCATATGCTAAAGTATCAGCAGCATATTATGGGGCTTATTAAACAGAAAATGATGTAGATTCCTGACTGTACTGTACAGAACGACTTACAAGAGTTAATGCATTCTGCTGACCAAGTTGGTAAACATACTTTGCAGTGTGGTTTTGATGCTTTAGAGGCATCTTGCAGGACTGCTGTCACTGGGTCTGTTCTGAGAAGGCATGCTTGACTTAAGGAACAAAACCTGCCAGATCATGTCAAAGCAAAATTACTAGATGCACCCTTAAACCAGGAGTGCCTATTTGGCAATAAAGCAGAAGTCGTCCTCAAAAGAATGGAGGAGAAAGCTAAATCTATGCAAACTGTTACATTCCCTTACTTACAAGTACAGCCACCTAGATTCAGTAGGTGTTGGCGTTCAATGAACTGGTCGTTTCCAGTCCCTTCTGGGCCTTCTCCGTCCAAATCCAGGGGCAGCAGACCACCAAGACTTCAGTCTCAGGTTATGCACAGATCTATGCAGTGGGGTGCTCCCACGTCTAAAACAGGGAGTAGTAAGCCACCACCCTATGGAAAAATTGCACAATGACTTATCCTTAACTCTCCCAAGCCTTGCCCAAGTACTTGCACCTTTAGGAGGGAAACTTGCCCTACATACAAAAAACTGGGAATACATTACCCAAGACAAATGGGTTTTAAACATTGTTTCCCTAGGATACAGATTCCACTTCCACTCACCTCCAACCCTAAGTGGATGGCCCGACCTCCCCCCAAACCAGTGGGCAGAGGCCCAAAAGCAAGTACTTTCTCTCCTCAGCATCAAGGCTATTCAACCTGTCCCACCAGAACAAAAGGGACAGGGCTTTTATTCCAGACTGTTTCTGGTTCACAGAAAAGAAAACTCCTGGCATCCTATCCTGGATCTGTCTATTCTCAACACCTTTCTGGTGGTGCCAAAATTCAAAATGCTGACTCTCCAACAGCTGCTTCCTATGCCAGCCAAGGATTCCTGGCTTCCAACCCTGTACTTAAAGGAAGCTTATCTGCACAACCCCATAAGGGAGTCATGCAGGAAATACCTATGCTTCAGAGCAGGCTCTATGCACCATCAGTTCTCTGCACTTCCCTTTGGCTTATCTACTACGCCCAGAGTATTCACAAAGTGCCTAGCTCCAGCCATTTCATTTTGCAGGCAGGGAAGTATTCAGAGTTACCCATACTTGGACTATTGCCTGATTCAGGTGGAAAGTCAGGATTTGCTCTTGCAGCACCTGACATTTGTAAAGAGACTTCTAACTTCACTGGAGTACACCATCATTGAAAAGAAATCACACCTAGTACCCAGTCAACAGATTGTATTCCTGGGAGCAAGCTTGAACACAGCTTCCCAGTTGGCATTCCTCACGCCAGAGAAACAAAATTATTTGACAAACTACTTCAATCTACTGGCCACCAAAACCCAGCTATCTGCAAGAAAAATGCTGCAAGCCCTGGGGTTCATGGCCTCTTGCATTCTGTTAATTCCATATGCAGGACTGCATATGTGGAAACTTCAATGGTACCTAAAAAGTCTATGGTGTCAACATTCTCAGGACCTGGAAACTATGTCTCCTATCATTCCTTGCTAAGGACAGAGTTCCTTTGGTGCAACCACAACAAGGGACTCCCTTTCTCTCTACCCCCTGCCGCCCAAACCCTAAGAACAGACGCATCAGACTATGCATGGGGGATCACATGGCAGGGCAGTGCATTCAGGGCAAATGGAACCCAAAGCAGATGCACCTGCATATCAATCAAAAAGAAATGTTAATGGTACAGAATGCTCTGACAGCATTCAGAGGCCTTATTCTTCCAGGACAACTATTGGTAAAGACAGACAACACCACAGTTATATGGTACATAAACAAGCAGGGGGGAACCCATTCATACCCACTCTGCAGACTAGCCATGGCTCTGTGGAACACAGCCTTGAGCAACCAAGTGCACCTACAAGCTCAATTCCTGCCAGGCAAACTAAATACACTGGCAGATGACTTAAGCAGAAATCTCATGGACCCACACGAGTGGAAACTGGAACCCAGAATATTCAAGCTTTTGAGGAACAAGTGGGGGACACCAGAGGTGGACCTGATTGCTTCCCCTCAGAACTATCAATTGAACAAATACTGCACCAGAGTTCCCCACAGCGAAGCTTGAAAAGTGGATGCCCTGTCTTTTACCTGGGAAAGCCTCTCAGTCTATGCTTTTCCCCCTCTGCCTCTCCTCTCGAAGGTTCTACTAAAGGTCAAACAGGACAAGCCAAGGACAATCCTGATTGCGCCAGACTGGCCACGCCAGCACTGGTACCGTCTTTTGAGCAGTCTGACAATGCTACCACCGTGGCACCTGCCTCAGACTCCTTCCCTGCTGTCCCAGCAGGTGGGCCAGATTGTACACCCTCAGCTACAGACCTTGAACCTTGCAGCCTGGCTAATCCCCTGAACTCATCCCCAGCAACCCCCAGTAAGCAGGTACTGGATGTCATTCTTGAGGCAAGGAGGCCTAGTACTAGAAAATCCTACTCAGAAAAGTGGAAAAGAATACTGTTCCTGGAGCCAGTCTCAGGGGACGGACACAACTGTGCCCAGCTTACCTCATATACTAATTACTTAACAGAAATGCTGCGCAAGGGCCTATCCTTCTCTTCAATTAAGATTCATGCCTCTGCCATATCAGCTCATTATAATACTGAGCCACCCCTCTTCTCTCATCCTATGGTAAAACAGTTCCTTAGAGGAGCCAAAAATGTAAGACCCCCCCCCCCCAGGAGAGCTCCCACTCCAGCCTGGGACCTTAACTTTGTATTGGAAAAACTCACACTTCCACCCTTTGAACCAGCTGCTACAGCAGAGTTAAAATTCCTCTCATGCAAAACAGCTTTACTTCTAGCCATCACTTCAGCAAGAAGAATGTTTGAACTGCAGGCCCTTATGGCAGTGGAACCCTTCATTATCTTTCATGCGGACAGGGTTTCCCTCAGGACTAACCCATAGTTTATGCCCAAGGTGGTGTCTAGTGTGGCTTTAAACCAGTCCATTCATTTGCCAACTTTTTTCCCTAATCCTCAAAATAAAGGGTAAAGGTTACTGCATTCCCTGGATGTGCACAGGCAGCTTAGATTCTATCTGGACGGGACTAAGCCTCTCAGAAAATCTAATCAGCTGCTAGTCAGCTTTGCTGCAGGGGCAGAGGGCAAGGCCATTTCAAAACAAACCATTTCAAAATGGATAGCACACTGCATCCATTTCTGCCACAAACACCATGGAAAACCTACCCCACAGGGGATAAGACACATTCTACTAGGGCTACATCTACCTCTACTGCATTTCTCAGGGGTGTCCTTACCAGGGACATCCTAGAAGCTGCAACCTGGAGCTCTGTACACACTTTCACCAAGCATTACCACTTGCCTATCTTTTCTAAATCCAGAGCTGGATTTGCCACAGCAGTCTTACAGGGCCTGATTGCCAACCCTAATGCTTCTTAACTACCGCCACCCTTCCTTAGCTTTGGGAATATACCCAAATGTGATGATTGCAACAGTGAAACACAAAGAACATAGTACAGTTGTGTACACTTACCATAAATGTAGATGTTCGAGTGTATTCACTGTTGCAGTCCTGGTTACCCTCCCTCCAGCCCCCTGACTTGTCCTTGCTTTTATCTATACTTTTTGTTTGGCATATCTTATACAATGTGTATTTTCTTTTTGCTGGGGGTGTTCCACACCATATACTTGCTTTCCATTTTGGGGGCACCTGACGTCTGGGACAAGAAAAACTGATGTAATGGCATTGGCTGCATGTTTTATACCCCTGACCACCTGACATCATGGAAGAAGTGACCGCATCCAATGCAAAAATCCCTAGACTCTGATATTCAGGCCGGCCGAGGGCTACCTGCAGGCAGATAACCCAAATGTGATGACTCCAACAGTGAATACACTCGAACATCTACATTTATGGCAAGTGTACACGACTGCACTTTTCTTTTCTCCTTCTAGATGTACATGTTTCCTCTTTGTGTCTCAGACTTTCGTTCCTTCTGGGGCTTTTCATTTCTGAGGATGGTGTCCTTATGTCAGCTTTATGCTGTGTGCGGGGAGCATACATGTGACATACAGCTTCCCTATTGCAAGCTAATGGCTTGTTGTACTGGCTGGACATCGGACTACCCTTAGCAGGGGATCCCTATATAAGGAATACTGCAACAATAAAGAGAAGCTGTTATGGTAAGACTTTACACAACTGCACTTTCTTTTTTTCCAAGTGTAAAATACAGTGATTTAGCAGGAGGTGCACATGCTGATTTAAATACTCTTCCAATATGTGTGCTGCTTTAGTGCCCTAATAAGTTAAGTAGTGTACCTTCACATTTCTACTATATGGATATGCATTAAGCTTTCTTTACCTCTTTTCATCTTCACTTTACATGCTGCTCTGAAATTCTTAGCTGTGTGAATTCTTTTTTTTTTTATTTTACAAATAGTTTTTTGGCTGTTTGCCCTGCATTTTAGTTGATAAATACACCATTCACTTTTTTTCTTTGTGTGACAGAAATGTGTTTTGTAGGTGTATTTTGTATGAATTTTTGTGTGTGATAATTTTTCTTTACAACACTGTCTGCGGTAGATGCTTAATGTGTTTTTTTTTCTTTTGTTGACTGTGCATGCACAGCAGCACACTGCTTCCCTGATTTGTGGAGCTTTACACTGAATATTTTGGAACAGTAGCATTAGTACTGCTCATTTCTGCTGACTGATATGCAGCAATGACCACTGACAACCTGACAGTGTTGTTATGCACTCTGTCTGCAGATTAACATGTGAGTAATCTTGCCATTAACTTGAGCTTTGATCTTTGTCGATTTAGTGAATGCTTACAGCTGCATTATTCAAGGATTTGCTTTTGTTTATGCTGAGGATACATGGCAACCTTGGGAAAACAGACTACTCAGTGGAAACTCTTAAGACTTCAAAGATGGGTGGACATTTCCTACTAGTGAATTTGATTGGTCACGTTGGGGGCCTGGCTGCTGCTGACTTGCTTGACACAGTTATAGCTTACTGCTGCCTTCAGTAGTGCTCATTACTGCTGTGAGAAATATTTGCTGTGCTTTTGACAGAAATTGCTGGTATGTGTTTATTTGGAGGCTTTGACCTTTAAATTAACACTGAAAACTGTGCTGTTTTACCACATACATTACAGGCCTCTGATTTAAAAAGAGAAAGGTATAACAGTGTAAATGTCATTAAAACTCAAGGATATCCTAATATGCTGCATTTCTCAATATGTTCCACTAGTAAGTAGTGCCGTTTTTTCTTCACACTGAAACAACTGATGAGATTGATGAACTTGGATATTTACAAATGTATGTTGGATAAGTGATTACTGGGCTAGTGACCCTGATGGACCCTTTTAAGCCTAGCCATATATCCCAAAGGTGAGAATAAAACCCTATTCCATGTGTCTGTAAGGTAAACACCTTAACCATTATGACAACCCCAAGTACCATCCCTTTACTGAGAAGGATTTATGGTATTTGAGATGAGAAGTCTGGTATTAATCTGTTTACTGGTATGGTTAAGATGGTCTATGTCAATTAAATGAACGCTTGAAATGTAGAATGTCATATGGTCAAGACCATATGACTGACATTTCAAGTGTTCGAAGATTGACTTTAATGGTGCCATATAGTGCAGAATGGGAGCATTTCCCTTTCTGCACTGAAGTGCGGTCTCAGTGTTGGTATATTTAATTAGAGGGGGTGGGGGGGGCGTAGGGGGGCTTGCCCCCCTGCTCGCACTGTTAAGGTATGTTTTTCTTTTCTTTTCTTTTTTTTTATTATATAGTCGAACATTTGAATATCGACCATATGGTCTCGAACATTTGTTATTCGACATTCTGAATGTTCGAATATATAACATAGACCCGGTTAAGACATAAATGGTCAGATTGTTAGAGTCTTGTATATTAAAGCATTTGAATGCATCCATCTATGCATGCAGTGCAGTCATTGCTGTTTAAAAAGCAGTTACTGAGCTTCAAAAATGTTCTTGTTTCTCGAGGGTGGCTTTGCTTCCATGAAATACTATACAGAGTTATGTCAAGTTTATCTCTCAAAAACTTTAAACTGTAATTGTTGTCTTGCTAGCTATTCATTATATTGATCACTGCTGTAGTACTCTAAGCTGTATAGGTTATATACTGCATAGGATATAACAGCTGGTCAGCTTCCAAAGCTTTGTGGTAGCTTCCATGAGAACAAACTGTTAGCTTGAGATGAGCTGACAAAAAAGCAGGTTTTGGTGCCATGCCTTTCAGAGCTTTCCTGCTGCCAAAGAGAGCACCTCTTTGTGGGTTTTCTCGAATCAATGGTTGACTTGTGCTGTTCCATTGTTGGCTATATAAGTTCCAAAGAGTAAGTTCTGAGGCGTTTGAGGATCAACAAGTCAGCTTGTGCTGTTCCTTATTTAATAACACTTTCTTGTTTAGGAAAGTTATTTTTAAGCTAGGAGTTTGTGTTTTAAGGGGCTGTCATGAGACTTTACTACTTTTATATGGGAGAACACTTTTTTCCTGTCAGTTTAAGAGCTATTAAAAATAATTGAAAACAATTTTTCTATGGAGAAATTGTGTTTATTTTACTTCTGGCACTGGAAAAGTGTTTTAAAATGCTTTTTCTTGTGTTTTTATGTGAAAAAGTGACTTTTAAGTGTCTCTGGCAAAGAGGCACCATTTTTTGCTTGACCTTGGAGCAAACTGTTGGTCCCACTGTATGTCCTTCTTCCAGCTAAAAAAAATATGTTAAGCAAACAGCTTTTGCTACCACAGCAGGCTAGTATTCAGCTGTAGGTGGGTGAGACTGCTGTGGCTGTAGCTTGTACCTTAGACCACTTTTCTTTTACCCAGATCCCACAGCCACTGTTGTCCAGGAGTTAGTCAGCATCCTCTGTGGTTATTAGGATCTGCTCAGTGGGCAAGGGAGAGCCACTCTTGTTGGTCCTGGGAGGGGGAAAAGGGAAAACTTCCCTGTTTTGTCAGAATGTTGTGCCTCTCCCCGGGGAAGCTGCTGTTGCCCCCATTTGTCCTGTTGAAAAAAAAAACAGAAAACTAAATATGTATCTGTTCCTTCCCAAATTTCCTTAGATAGGAGTAGTTTACTGGGTCTGGTTCAGGCTTTAATTCAGGCTGTTGCTCCTTCTTTTAAAGTAGTTTCTAGTAAAAGGAGGAGGAATACTCATTTCCTGAAGAGATTCATGTAATGTATGCTTTTTCACCCTTTCCACTGATAGCCAGCATACTTTTGAAGGTTCAGAAGGAATCTGCCAAGATCATTGTGGTGACTCCCTTCTGGCTCAGCAACCATAGTTCTCCCTTCTTTTAGAAATGGCTAGGGACAATTAACACAAGTTTCCTCACAGACTGGATCTACTCACACATGACATGGGGTATTTCAGACACCCCAAGTCCAATAAACTTCAGTTGATTACCTGGATGTTAGCTTAATTCTCTTTAGTGATGTGTTTACTGAGGATGTGCAGCAGGTACTAATGGAGGCAAGAAAGCCTTCTACTAGAAAATAATATACTGATAAACGGAAAAGGTTTTCTAATTGGTACCCACGGTAGTGGTGCTGCGGTAGCGTTGTCGCCTCACAGCAAGACGTTGTCTTGTTCGATTCTCAGCTAGAGCGTCTTCTGTGTGGAGGCATGCATGAATGGGTGTGCCTTCGTTGAAGGTTGTGCGTCGGGGCTGGTAACTCAGCATGTAAAAATCCACTACCAAACATTAGCGGACCGGAGTTCCCCCTAACCGGGATAAGCCGAATGACACAACAACAACAAACAACAACATATCCAGCTCCCATTCAGGGCTAGTTTTTCTCTAGTCTCACAATATTTGTGTGACTTACTATCCTTTGCCCTTTCTTACTCCTTCATCAAGGTTCATTAAATTTTGAAAGAGGTTTTGCATTAGAGGTCTCCAAGAAAACCGGTGACCCCTCCTTTGAGATGTTAAGTTTGTGTTAGAGAAGCTAACACTTGTGCCGTTTGAACCAGCTAACCCGGCTGACTTTTGAGGTTCTTGTATGTAATGAACTGATCTTCACCAAAGATTGCTTTGACCTCTGCAAGAAGGGCATCTGAATTGCAAGCTCTTATTGTGAGTCAACCCTATCTCATTTTCCACAAAAACAGGGTTTCTTTGAGAACTAATGCTTCTTTTAAACTTAAAGTGGTATAACTAAACTATCCATCTGCCCATTTTGTTTCCTGAACTTAAAATGAGGGAGTAAGGATACTCCTTACCTTGGACATCCACAGACAACTCTAGTACTATCTTGGCAGAACTAAACCTTCCAGATCATCAAATTAGTTGTTCCTTTTTTATGGTATTAAGACATGACAACCTGCGTCAAAACAGACTATTTCTAAATGGTTGTCTCCAGCTATTACCTTGTGTTATACTCACCATAGTAAAAGTATTCCAGGCAGGGTCAAGGCACACTTACAAAGGCCTTGGCTTCATCTATGGCTTTTTGGAAATGGAGGACTCTAGAAGTATTTTAATAGCAGCAAAGTGGTCCTCTGTACATACTTCTACAAAACACTATAAGCTAAATTCCTTTTCTAGGTCAGGCTTTGCTAGTACTATTCTCCAGGGGCTCCCGGACTCTTCTCCTGCCAGCTCCAAGTTGTTCTAAGCTATGGTACTGTAACCATATAGCTTAGTCTGCTGCAGCAGTGATCAATATGAGGAACGTAGTACAGTTGCGCAATTTAAAAAATCATGTGCAACTATTGATCTGAAGTAGGATATTCATTTGTCTGCAACCTGTGGGTTATGGATCCGATATCGGATCCGAACCGGCATAGTTTCCAGCTATGGATCCAAGCTCTCAGCTCCTCCCCTCACCCATAATGCCCTGCTCTACCCTCATGACCTCAGATCTTGTTTGCCGCGCTGGTAACTGGATGTGGTTTCTATAGCTCTCAGCTAAGTGGTATTTTCTTGTACAAAATTTGAAATTTTTTGCTTTCTTTAAACTTTTTTGTGTGAAAGTTGTAGGTTCCCTTTGTGTATTGACTGTTTTTAGTTTAACTTTTATTTACAGTAGTATTTTTTATTCCCTCCCCTCGCTGGTACGTAGAGTGTGTGTGAGGCCTGTGTGCTTGTTATAGTTTATTGTTAAGTTACTTCTGTAACTTTTGTGTATTTTTGACTATGGCTGACCAGCCTAAGTCATTTTTTTCTAAATGCTCCGAGTGTGGCCATAAGCTCTCACCGGCTGATGGCCACACTCGGTGTGTTAAGTGTCTTGGGGTTGAACACCTCACATCTGGCTGTTCCATTTGTGCAGGGTTCAACCCCAGGGCACTGAGGGAGCGGAGGTCCAAGCTGGTCCTGGCGGGTCTTTTACCGCCGGACTCGGCTCCGACCCCCGCTCCTTCGGGGACTCCTGCGGCTGCAGCTGTTCCCCCTGTAGCACCCCCTCCTGCTCCTGGGACTCAAACTCCCGCTTCAGGACAGGAGAGGGATGCAGCTAAGAAGGACCGGAGGGAGAAGCACCACAAGCGGCGGGCCGAGACCTCTGTCTCGGCCCCGCCTGCCAAGCGGGCTTCTCCCCCGGCTTCCTTGTTGGAGCGGTCTCCTCCTTCTCGGCTCCGGTCACCTGTGTGCTTCTCACCGGCGTCCTGGGGAGGAGGAGACCCGATCTCAGCGAGGCTATCGAGGAGGCATTCCAGGCCTACCTCGGTAGCCTCGTCGAGATCTACCATAGCCTTTCGATGCTGATCTGGACGGATGATGCGAAGGTTCATCCAGGCCCAGATACAGATGGGAGTGCTCTTGCCTCCCCCGGGGAGCTCAACACCCTTTTCAAGCCTATTGCTCCTTCTCCGACCCGCTTCCGGGTTGAGCAGCTGGAGCCGAGCAGCTTCGGGCGGGGAGGTCGGATCCGATAGTACTGGGTACCGGATCCGACCATGCCCTCGAGTGCCGGACCCGATCTCGGAGCCTGGATCCGAGCCGGATCCGGGGATTAGTGCTCCTTCGGCGCCGTCTGTGTCGGAGCGCACTGTCCCGGATCCGAGTGCTTGGCGCCGGCTCCGATCCACTCTTCGGATCCGAGGGGGAGCCGATTGTCGGATCCTTTGGTGAGGTCGGCTCCCCTTCGGCTTTTGATGTAGTGGAGAGGGCTCTGTTGAGGGTCTCCGGACCCCGGCACTTGCTTCGGCTCCGTCCCGCGCTCCCTCTGCACTGGGCCAGGCTTCCACCATCCGGCCCTGGGACAGCCCGTTTCTGTGCCCCAAGTTGCTCCTATGGTGCAAATTGCTGCTTGCGAGGACTCCTCTGACAGCCCCCAGAGGAGGCTCCTGCAAGCATACGTGCAAAGGAGGCACATTGACTCCCTGAGTCTCTCTCTGAAGACACGGACTTGGAGGACAGAGAAGGCTCCCCACGGTCACCCCCCGAGGATGTCTCCTTCGGAGACATCATGGAAATGCTCCGTATCAGGGGGGGGTGGTCTGCCCCCAAGTCTTCCTCGGACGAGTCCGTGTTCTTGGAGGCATTCGAAACGGGCCCGTCTACCTCTTGGGTGTCCCCTGCCGACCCCCTGGTGGACCTTATTACCACCAGGGCGTGGAAGGAACCAGACACCGTGGAGCCAATTCCCAAAAGACCTGACAAAATCCTTAGCCCGCCTTCTGACAGGACCCATTGGAGTAAGGGGCCTCCTGTAGATGCCATGTTGATGGCGGCGCCACAAAGAGGGAACTGGCTCAGGAGAGTCCTCAGTCCACCCACCGAGCAAGGAGTCTCGGATGATGGACCGCTTGGGGAAGCGGATGTTCAGTTCGCGACCTTTTGGTAAGGGCTGAACTATTTGGCACATGTTATTCGGATGCAGCGAGACCTTATTAAGGAGTACGCTGCATCCCTGAGTCCATTTCGGAGGAGGACAGAGCTCTGCACTCCACCAAAATGGCCACTCTAAGGTCAGTCACAAATACTTCTATGCGGCTACTCTCCCATGCTACGGAGGGCGCCGCTAGAGCTGCGGGGACAGGACTGGTCACTAGACGTCAGGCCTGGCTCCGCCACTCCGATTTTTCTGAGCCCTTCAAGGCGTCTTGCGACGCCCCTTTGATGGTTCTGCTCTGTTTGGCAAGACCGTTCGCGAGACGTTGACCCAGAGCGAGAAGGACGGGAAGACGCTGTCTGCCGTCGGAATCCGCTTCTCTGCACCCCAGAGGCCCTATTCTAGGAACCAAAAGGGTCAGAAGAAGATGTGGTTCCGGAAGTCGCAGCAGTCCCAGCCTGCTCCGGACAACCAGTCCTTCCGTGGCAGAGGAGGACAGGGAGGGCGCCCTAGAGGCAGAGGGGCTCCCAGAAACTTCGGGTCCAGGGAACCTTTCTCTGAGCGGCCCAGCAGCCCTGAAGGGCTGCCCGACTGCTCTACTCTGGAGGCAGTCGGGGGACGTTTTTCGGGGCACCTAGCGGCATGGGAGTCCATAACATCGGACCGCTGGGTTCTCCAAATCATATCCAGGGATATCGCATTCCTTTCCTTCACCTTCCAAAGATGCAGTCCCTCCCAGACGTACCACCCGGTCAAGGGAGGCCGCTTTAGCAGAAATTGGCCATCTGCTAGAGAAAAGAGCCATCCAGCCCGTTCCCCCAGACCAGATCGGATCAGGGTTCTACTCCAGGTTCTTTTTAGTGCCAAAAAGACGGGGAACTAAGACCAATCCTAGACCTCTCTCTCCTGAATCTGGCAGTCCCCAAAGAAAAGTTCGAATGGTCACTCTACAATCTATTCTCCCCTTCTGGGAGAATGCCACTGGATGTGCTCGATAGATCTCAAGGACGCGTACTACCACATCCTAATGGACAGGCGCTCCAGGAGGTTTCTCCGCTTCGGCTGGGAGCCAGTCACTACCAGTTCGGGTCCTTCCCTTTGGTCTCACCACAGCCCCAGGGTGTTTACCAAAGTACTAGCAGTGGTAGCGGCCCACCTGAGGCTTCAGGGGTGCAGGTCTTTCCCTACCTGGACGACTGGCTCCTTACCGCCCCAACAAGGCATCTACTTCTCTCGTGCGAGACTCCTTTCTCCATCTTGCTCCATTTCTGGGCATCACAATAAATACAAAAGTCCAACCTGGCACCCACTCAGCTCTTAGATTTCATAGGGGCCAGACTAGACACAAGGAGTTTACGAGCCTTCCTCACTGCGGACAGGATTCTGAATCTGCAGCTCCAGGTGCGGGCCATTCTCCATTCATGTTCTGTTCCAGCGGAGTTGGTCCTGAGGGCTCTAGGGTCCATGGCTTCGTCGATAGCTCTTCTTCCTCTTGCCAGGCTCAATATCGCATTCTACAGTGGGCGCTCTTAGTACAGTGGTCTTACCTTGCTCTCCCCATGTATCATCCCATAGCGATCAGCAAGGCTTGCAAGCGGTCCCTCTTGTGGTGGCTCCACTCCCGGATCTCCACGAGGTGCCCATTTTGTGCTTCTCCCTCTCGCCACGGTGACCACGGGCGCCTCCGCCTCGGGTGGGGGCACTTTGGGCCGGACAGTCCAAGGCACGTGGAGCGATACAGAGACCTTACTGCATATCAATGTTCTAGAGATGAGAGCTGTGCTCTTAGCGTTGCTAGCACTTCAGGACTTTCTTCCCTTGGGAACAATTGCGATTCAATCGGACAATATGTCTGTTGTCTGGTACATCAACAAGCAAGGGGAACAAGGTCTTACCCTCTTTGTCGAGAGGCCATGAGAGTTTGGGAATGGGCAATCTCCACCAATCTCTTTCTCATAGCAACGCACATTCCCGGTCGGTCCAACATCCTAGCGGACAAGCTCAGTCGCACCATTCTGACCCCTTACGAGTGGTCTCTCAATTGTCAAGTAGCGGAACGCATATTCGCACGGTGGGGAACCCCTTCATGCGATCTTTTGCCTCTCCCTCAAACACCAAGTGCGACAGTTTTTCGCTCTGATACCTCCTCCGGAGGTACCCCAAGAGGCAGCTCTGGTGCATGCTTGGCCACCCGGTCTTCTGTATGCCTATCCACCCTTGCCTCTGATGCTGCAAGTTCTTCAGAAAGCCTCTCGGGTGGGTTGCAGAATGATTCTCATTGCTCCGTTCTGGCCTCGACAGATCTGGTTCCCCTTCCTAAGGTCTCACTCTGTGAATCCTCCTTGGATTCTAGATCCTATTCCGGATCTGATATCCCATCCATCCTGCATTCCTCCTCGAACCTGGACAGCCTGAAGCTGACCGCTTGGCTGCTCCAGTTCCACTCTTGATAAGGACTCGGTATCTCTTCACGGTAAAGGCTATTTTGGTGGCGGCTCATAAACCAGCCACTAGAAAGGTTTACGAAGCAAATGGAAACGTTTCTCTGTGTGGGGAGCGGCAAGGCCTAGATCCTTCACGGTTCCTCTCCCGTAGTGCTTGATTTTCTAACCTCTCTCTTTAATGATGGTGCCAGCAGTTCCACAGTCAAAGTTCAACTGGCGGCAATTTCTCACTATCACATTGGTCAAGAGTCTAATCCTCTTATGTCAGCCAAATTGTGCAAAACTTTTCTTAAAGGTACTTTCCTTCTCAGGCCCCTATTAAGCAAGCAGTTCCTCCTTGGGACCTTTCTTTGGTCCTACAGGCCTTGACCGCTCCCCTTCGAGCCAGCGGCTACAGTGGACCTCAAATTCTTGTCTTACAAGACAGCCTTTTTGGTAGCCATTACATCAGCCAAGAGAGTTTCTGAACTTCAAGCTTTATCAGCTAAACCTCCTTATTTGGTTTTATCCGGACCGTGTCTCCCTCAGGACCAACCCGTCCTTCCTTCCTAAAATCGCTTCTGAAGCAAACATCAATCAATCCATTAACCTCCCTGTTTTCTTTCCTAAGTATGAAAACAAAGGTGAATATAGGCTACACTCACTAGATGTTCACAGGCAACTAAGATTTTATCTCAACAGGACAGCTGGTCATAGGCAATCCGACCAGCTGTTTATTTCCTTTGCAAAATTCAATTTGGGCAAGCCAATTTCCAAAGTTTCTCTGTCCCGCTGGATTTCACAGTGCATTTTATTGGCTTATCAAGCGTCAGGAAGGCCCTTGGAGGGTGTTCATGCCCATTCAACCCGGTCAGTATCTACCTCAGCAGCCTTCAAGGCTAGGATTCCTCTGGATGATATTTGTGCAGTAGCTACATGGGCTTCGTCTCATACATTTATTTCTCACTATAAGTTGGATCTTGCATCCAGGGGTAGAGCATCCTTTGGCTCATGGTGCTCGGAATATCCTTCCATGATGGCCGCCCAAGATTCAGGTAGCTGGGGACTCTGTCCCACAGGTTGCAGACAAATGAATATCCTACTTCAGATTTAGAAGTTATGTACTCACCATAACGTTCCATCTGAGTAGGTGTATTCATTTGTCTGCAACCCGCCCTCCTATCCCCCTGGCCTTTCAGTTTCCTGCATATTACTGGTTACCCTTTTGAGGGTATTGTTGCTTTGGCAAACTCGATCTGAGGTCATGAGGGTAGAGCAGGGCATTATGGGTGAGGGGAGGAGCTGAGAGCTTGGATCCATAGCTGGAAACTATGCCGGTTCGGATCCGATATCGGATCCATAACCCACAGGTTGCAGACAAATGAATACACCTACTCAGATGGAACGTTATGGTGAGTACATAACTTCTAATTTTGCACACACAGCAGTCTTTTCTTTTACTTCTTGGATAATGAGATGGCTTTCGGTGCTGCAAAAATACAACTTGCTGGATATTCTGTTGTTTCATTGTACTGTTAGTTTCTGCTTCCAAACTTTGGCTGTCCTCGGACATAGTACTTCCTGACTTCACTTCATCAGATTTGTCACTTTGATGATGCAAAGTTGGAGCTTTCCTGTATTTCCTACACTATTAGGTTGAGTCATTTGTAAGTAAATAAATATAATGTTAATGCCGCACATGGAACAGTTTTTGCAATAACATGCATTTTCTGGGTAAAATGAACTAAGGAGCTCTAATGTCTAGAGTTAGTGTCCAACCTACTAGGAAATCAAAAGTTTTACGTGGGATGGGCAAGGTAACACTATGAGATAAAATCAGGGGTATTCTGCAAAAATCATGAACATATGAAAGGTAAGATTTAGTGATATTAGACAAAAATCAAAAGAGTTATAGACTTTGTGATTCATGTCTTATGTGACAGTTAAACAAAATCAGCCTTCACAATTGTTTCCATATAAAAGGAATGCAGAATGTTTAGGGGTTTGAAGACTGGATTAATCAACAATGTATAACTAACATTGAAAATTCAACAAAAAATGCAAATAAACATGCCCAAATCTGAAAATCCTCTTGCTGTACACCTTTGTCCCTCTTGCTGACTAGGTACTGGACTCTGCTGACCCCAGTGTGATGTCTGTATGTCAGCTAGGAAGCAGAATTTCCTGCAGAGTAATCAGTGAGAGTGGAGTGGAGCATGTTATGGCTATGGAGGGTATTTTTTTGGAAGAAAGCTTCCTTAAAAAACAAAAGTGAGAATGCAATCTGAAATGACAGAAAGATAGCCAAGGTAAGCAAGTACTGAGAAAATGCATTTTGAGAGCAGATAGGCTACTTTGATTTTTCAGTTTGTACATGATCTTTAACTTACCATAACAGTAAATGTTTAAATGATCACTGCTGCTGTAGCCGCTTCCTCCTTCCATCCCCTTTGTTTTTTGCTACATCTTTTCATGACAGGTTAGGCATAGTGCTCAAATCTGTTTTTTAGTCAGCTCAGCCCGAGCATGTGCAAGGTGCCCTGAAGCTTTGGAAGCTGGCTAGATATAACTTGTTTAGCTTTGACCACTGCAGCAGTGATCAATTGGAACATCTGCTGTTATGGTACATTTACTTACATAACTGTACGTTCCTTTTATAACCAAGAGTAAACAATACAAAATTGCCAGTTTGCTTATTTGTCTAAAAATAATCATAAGTTTCTAGGCAAATACTAGGCTAGCTGCCCTTGTGAGCCATTTTATGCCTAGGCATTTTTCCTTAAAGTTGAGAATCAAACCCTGGGTCTGTGAGGTAAACACTTTAGCCATTATGCCAACTTCCAACCCCTCTGTATGTGTATCCATTTGTGTATCAAGCAAGTAAGCTTATTTCTCTGTTGAGGTGCATATTTCTCTCACTTCTACAATATTAAGTGTTGTGGACAACCTCCTAAATTTTCAATGCTTAACATTTCTTTCAGAAATGCTCGTTTTAAACTATTTGCTGTATTCTCAGCTTTGCCACCCACTCCCCTATGTCTAATTAAAGTACAATACTGAAGGCTGCTGTACATCAAGGAAAGAAATACACATAAAATAAACTACTTGCTCAGGGTCAAAAACCAGGCACTCCGTTCAAGTGAGAAGCACTGTTCAAAATCAAAGAATGGTAAAAGTTCAAGTCTATTCAGACCAGTCCATTCAAGATGATTGTCACAACAATGGTGGCAGTGCAGCACATACAAAAACACAAACAAGTCTTCAAAGGAAAGAGAAATATTCCCAACTGGTAATCCAAAAAGTTACCTTCAAGCTATTCTCGAATTGCTAGATGTCTCTTCAGACCATATAAAATACGACCATATAAAGGACTAAAAACAGCAAATCCTTTATTAACATATGTTCGGTAAGCGCTTTCGCCAAGCAGCTTTTTCAAACCATTAGAAATACAGCAATACGAAAACGCATCTTTTATATAATTCAAACATAATTAGTTAATGGAAATGTTCAACAACCAGTTAACTGCATAAAGGTATATACTATAAATTAAACACATTAATAGGAGCAGTAAAACCATCAAAAATACATAAAAACTATCTATCTATAAAACCTTAATGCAAAAAACTTAATATAAAACTTCTTTAAAAAGTTTTTACCTATAACTAACTCTTCTATTCTTAAGTGCTGGTTTCAATGGAATCTTATCATTAAGGCCAGGGTAAATATGTGCTTGTAACCTGATAATCCAGTTAGATGTTCTTCATTCCACATTGCTGCAGTCCTAACCATTGGGTAGTCCGCTGTCCAGTCGGCCCGAATACCAAAGTATATGGCTGACGTCGGTCAAGGCGCATTAGACTGATGTCAGGACGTCAGGGTACTAATGCGCATGACCGACGTCATATCCTCAGTCTTTTTTGCCGCATGGTCCAATGCAGAAGCAGTTTTGCGAGTGCAGGTTGGCGTTCTGAAAACTTTCCGAAGTCGGAGTTTCAGACCGAATCAAAGTTGGCTAAGTACCCCGTTGGGGAACATTTTGGTTTTTCTTGCCTCAGTATTTAACCGGATGTCAGAAAAGTGAATAACTGTATTTCTTGTGGGAAGCAGATACCTCATAGAGATTACCATACTTTGTGTATACCTTGTTTAGGGCCTGAGCACGACGTTGTTGGTTGCCGCTCTTGTGCTAGATTTAACAAACGCACTATTAAGAGAAGGTTAGACTGTGCCAGGTTAGTGTTTGGGAAGCGTTGTAATTATAAAATGCCGTCGGACGCTCCGACGCCCGCTTCGTCCAAAAAGCGCAAGGACAAAACAGCAAAGCCTAGGGTTGATGAACCGGCAGTCCCGGACGTCGGTTCTTTAGAAGGCTCAGTGGAGCCTGAGGTTTTGCCTGGAGTTTCTTTGGAGTCTCAGGCAGAGACTTTACTGTTACAGGATGTGCCCTCTCAGGAGGTAGGCCAGGCTGAGGGGGCCTCTCAGGTAACTGTTCTTCCCTCTCTTCCCAAGGTAGTTAGAGCCTCTCCTTCTGTTTCCAAAACTTCTTTGAGAGGTAGGCCAAGTTTAGCTTCAATGGGGGCTTCTCCTAGCACTTCAGGTTCTGTGCCTAAGAAACATATGCTTAAAATGGCAGAAGATTTAATTACTATGATTAGAAGCTCTATGCCCCCTCCTGATAAGAGGCCTAGGGTGGAACCTGAGTTTGAGAGTTTTGAACAGTGTTCAGAGGCTTCTGAGTCTTCTCATGGAAGACTTGCAGGAGTATCCTCCTTATTCTGATTCTGATGTGGATGATTGCACTCCTACAGCTTCTCCTCCTGAGGATTTCTCATTTTCAGAGACTCTGCATTCCATGAGGGAGCACTTTAAATGGGAAGGCCAAGATTACTCTGATTCCAGGAAAAGGCTTAGGGAATTCTTATTTTTACCCCAGCATAGGCCCTTAGCTATACCTCCTGTGTTGAATGTGGTGGAAGATGTTTTGCAGAGGCTTCCCTGAACCCTGATTCTTTGCCTCCTGCCCCTGTTAAACCTGATAGGTACTATAGGGTGCCAGAAGCTCATAAGTATCTGTTTAAGAGTCCTAGGGCAGACCCGAAACTATTTCTCAGGGGCCTAAAGGTGTTAAGGCCTCTGTTGTTAAAAATCCTGTTCCCACTGATAAAGAGGCAAGGGCTTTGGATAGGTGGGGAAAGAAAGTGTATACTTCTTCCACTTTAGCCATGAGGCGTTGAATTGTCAGTTTCACATGCTAAAATATCAAAATTATCTCCTTTCACAATTGAAATCTAAGGTGGATGCTTTGGCGGAAGGTATAGAGTGTAAAGAGTTGCTGGATTTAGTTCATGTGTCTGAACAAGTGGGTAAGCATTCTTTGCAATGTGGTTTTGATGCTGTGCAGGCCTCCTCGAGGGTGGCTGCCACTAGTTCTGTTCTTCGCAGGCATGCCTGGTTGAGGGATCAGAATTTAGCAGAGCATGTTAAGACTAGGATTTTGGATGCTCCCTTACAGTCTGATGTGTTATTTGGTTCGCCTGTGGAAGCAGTTTTAAAGAAAATGGAGGACAAAGCTAAGTCTATGCAAACTGTTAAAGATTTTTTGCAGGTGCAGCCACTGAAGTTTAGTAGAAATTGGCCTACTAAGGGATGGACATATCCTGCTTATGATTCTCAGTCTAGGGGTAGGTCTAGACGTGGTAGGGGCAGAGCTCAAGGTTCTTTTAGGCCTAGAACAGGGGGTTCACCTGCTCAGACCTCTGGTGAGGGCAGGGGTCAGTCCTTTCGTAAACAGACCCAATGACCTGCCTTTTCGGCTGCCAGTAGATTCTCGTCTGGCAGCTCCTTTGGGAGGAAGACTGTCTCTTTTCAAAGGAAATTGGGATTTAATCACTCAAGACAGATGGGTGTTGGATATCATTCACCACGGTTACAGGTTTTATTTCCATACATTGCCCCCTTTCAAAGGCATGCCAGACGTTCCACCTCCACAAAGGAAAGAGGCTCACAAGCAAATTTCTCTGTTACTCCAAATAGGGGCCATTCAGCCAGTCCCTGTACCAGAAAGGGCCTAGGATTTTATTCTCGCCTGTTCCTAGTACCAAAGAAGGGGAACACGTGGAGACCAATTTTGGATTTATCTATCCTCAACACTTATCTGGACATTCCCAAGTTCAAGATGTTGACGTTACAACAGCTTTTACCTCTGCTGGGCAAAGATCATTGGATGGTAACTTTAGATCTCCAGGAAGCTTACCTTCATGTGCCTATAAGACTAAGTTGCAGGAAGTATCTGCGTTTTCGAGCTGGAAATTCTCATTATCAGTTCTCTGCATTGCCCTTTGGCTTATCTACTGCGCCCAGAGTATTCACAAAGGTTCTGGCTCCAGTGATAGCTTACTTCAGGCTAAAAGGAATTCAAATCTATCCTTACTTGGGCGACTGCCTGATTCTGGCTCAAGAAAAGGAAGACCTTCTACAGCATCTGGAATATGTCATAGCAGTGCTAAGATGCCTAGGGTATTCTGTGAACGAAATAAAGTCCAGTCTAGTACCCTCTCAAGACATGTGCTTTCTGGGTGTGAGACTGAATACAGCAGCCCAGATGGCCTTTTTAACCCCCGACAAACAAAAGAATCTTTCCAGTTACTTCCATCAACTATCTCTTCAGTCCGGGCTGACTGCAAGGACAGTCCTTCAAGCCTTAGGGTTCATGGCATCTTGTATTCTGGTGCTTCCCAATGCCAAACTGCATATGAGGAAGCTGCAATGGTATCTCAAAATGTGGACACAGCACTGCCAGGATTTGGACACTGTCATTCAAATAATACCTTGCATTCAAAAAGAATTTTTGTGGTGGGCTCAGGAATGTCACCTAAACAAGGGACTCTCTGTGACCCGGCCAGAGGCGAGTCAGATTTTAACGACAGATGCCTCGGACATTGCTTGGGAGCTCATCTAAATGGAAAGTGGATACAAGACAAGTGGCCTGCCAGACTACAGCATCTACATATCAACATGAAGGAGATGTTAGCAGTCCAGTTTGCATTAATGGCTTTCAAGGAGTTACTTCTTCCTGGGCAGGTGTTGATTCTAACAGACAACACAACTGTCATGTGGTACATCAACAAACAAGGGGAACACATTCTTATCCTCTATGCAGGCAAGCAATGATTTTATGGGAGACTGCGCTCAGCTTGCAACTAACTCTTCAGGCAAGGTTTCTGCCGCGAGCACAGAACTCCTTAGCAGATGTGTTAAGCAGGCAAATCATGGATCCCCACGAGTGGAAACTGGATCTTCATGTATTTCAGAAATTGACAGTGTCATGGGGAACTCCAGACATAGATCTGTTCGCTTCTCCACTAAACCACCAGCTGCCAAAGTTTTGCACAAAGGGGTTTCATCATACAGCTTGGAAAGTGGATGCTCTTTCTTTCAGTTGGAAAAATCTTCATGTGTATGCCTTTCCACCTCTGCCTCTTCTCCCAAAGGTGCTCCTAAAGGTCAGACAAGACAAGCCAAGGATGATTTTAATAGCTCCAGATTGGCCTCGGCAACACTGGTACCCACTACTAAGGAGTCTGGTAAGGAAGCCTCCATGGCCTTTACCTTTGATTCCACACCTGTTATCTCAGAAGGACGGTCACCTACTCAATGTCAAGCTTCACTCTCTTCATCTAACAGCCTGGCATATTCTGTTTTGAAACACAGCAGGTCTCAACTTCCTCAACAAGTTTTAAATGTGATTATGGAAGCCAGAAGACCTAGTACAAGGAAAGTGTAATGAAAAATAGAAGAGATTTTTATTTTGGAGTGCAGCAAAGAATTTGGAGATTTCTGAGCCTAATTTGAGTGTGGCTCTTCAATATCTTACTGAGTTATTGGACAAAGGTTTGTCCTTCTCTTCCATTAAGATTCATGCTGCAGCAATTTCAGCTCACTATGATTGTATACCTCCATTGTTTTCGCATCCTTTGTTCACGCAGTTTCTTAGAGGGCAAAGAATATAAGACCCCAATAGAGCTCCTACTCCTGCTTGGGATCTCAATTTTGTGTTGGAAAAACTTACTCTACAACCTTTTGAGCCTGCTTCTGCTGAATTGAAATACTTGTCATGGAAGACTGCTTTTTGTTGGCTATTACTTCTGCAAGAAGGGTTTCTGAGTTGCAGGCCCTTATGGCAGTAGAGCCCTTTTGATTTTCCATAAGGATAGGGTATCATTACGTACTAATCCTTCCTTTATGCCTAAGGTGGTTTCTAGTGTGGCTTTAAACCAAACTATTCATTTGCCTACCTTCTATGCAGATCCCCAAAATAAGGGAGAAAAGATTTTGCACACTTTGGATGTACATAGGCAGTTACGTTATTATTTAAGCAGGACTAAGGATTTCAGGCAGTCTCAGCAGTTGTTTGTTTCTTTTGCTTTGGGTTCTCAGGGCAAGCCTGTGTCTAAGCAAACTATTTCTAAGTGGATTGGGTTTTGCATTTCATTTTGTTATTCCCATCATGGCAAGGAGATTCCAGCTGGGATTAGGCCTCATTCCACTAGGGCTACTGCCACTTCTACAGCATTTCTAAGGGGTGGCAACTAAGGATATTTTGGAGGCAGCTACTTGGAGTTCAGTACATACTTTCTCTAAGCATTACCACCTTCCTCTCTACTCTAAATCTAGGGCTGGTTTTGCCACAGCTATTTTGCAAGGCATGTTGACAGCTCCTGCTTCCTTATGATTTGCCAGCCTCCCTTACCTCTGCTTTGGGATTCTACCCAATGGTTAGGACTGCAGCAATGTGGAATGAAGAACATAGTACAGTTTTGTACCTACCATAAATGTAGATGTTCGAGGATCCACATTGCTGCAGTCCAATCCCTCCCTCCTTCCCCTCTGTGTTTAGGGGTGGTGGTGTGGGTTAGGCTATATTCTTGTAAATTTGTATATATTGTATATATGTTTGGTGCAGGGCTTTTTGGTGTTTTTGGTTTAGGCCTTGTCTTTTTAGGGTCTTCTGACATCTGGGGCAAGAAAAGACTGAGGATATGACGTCGGTCATGCGCATTAGTACCCTGACGTCCTGACATCAGTCTAATGCGCCTTGACCGACGTCAGCCATATACTTTGGTATTCGGGCCGACTGGACAGCGGACTACCCAATGGTTAGGACTGCAGCAATGTGGATCCTCGAACATCTACATTTATGGTAGGTACAAAACTGTACTTTTCTACTTGTTCAGTATGATTTCTAAGGTTGCCACTTCTAATACTGACATACACAACTAAAAATCTAAAAGTATGTGTATCATCATTTTCCAATACTTGTTTTGAAAGTGCATTAATATCAGATTTTATGCGAATTTGGTAAAAATACTCCCATATTCTATCCTTTAGTCTCCTGTCAGTCTTACTGACATAGAAGGCAGTACAGGATGTACAGGTAGCAATATAGACTACATGATGTTCATCGTGTTACCCTGCTGCAGTCATCACACTTGGGTTATCCTGCCGTCAGGCGGTCCCGCAGTCGGCCTGAGTTCCAAAGTCTTGGTCCGGCGTCGGTTGCTGTCACTTCTTCCCTGACGTCAGTGAGCCAGGGGTATATAAGAGGCATCCGATGCCATTTTCTTCAGTCTTTCTTGCCATGCGGTGCCCGAAGCAGAAGCAGTTCGCAAGTGCCGGTCGGCCGACACCTGAGATTTTCGATTCAAATTTCAGTCCGAAGTCTTCTAAAAAGCTAAGTACCCCGTTGGGGAACCTTTTCTTGCCTCAGTCCGATGTCAGAAAAAGTTAACAATTGCATTTCTTGTGGGAAGCAAATACCTCATAAGGACTTCCATTCCTATTGTATTCCTTGCCTAGGCCCAGACCACGACATCACAGGTTGTCGGTTTTGTGCTAGGTTTAATAAACGAACTATCAAACACCGTTTTGACTTCGCACAACATTACTTTGGTAGGAAATTTAATTATATCATGCCGTCAGAGCAGCCGATGACCGGCATGCATAAAAAACGCAAGGATAAGGACAGGCAGCCTAGGAACAAGCCAGACTCTGAGGCCTCTGCTGGCCCTGTCGCCGGTTCTCCGGTTTTCAGTGAAGCGCCTACGCAGCCCCTGACGACCGCAGAACTGGAACCCCAGACAGCTGCGGATTCTCCAGCGGAGTCTACTAGGCCGACGCAGCCATCTTAATTAGGCCCTTCCGGCACCGGAGCAGAAGTAGACCCCAGTACAGTGGAAACACCTTTGGTTGCAGAAGGTGTCTTCAGACCGACTACACTCACCATTAAATCTTATGCTAAGCTTAAAACTCCTTTAAAACCAAAGAAGACTGTACATCAGTCTACAGTTCAAGGCCCCATGCCTGAGAAACAGATTCTTAAGATGGCTAAAGATTTTATTACCCTAATTAGGGGTTCCCATCCCCCTCCTGATAAAAGACCAAGACAAGAGGAGGATTATGCTTCCTCTGACCAGGTTTCAGTTTCCTCGGATTCTTCTGAGGAACAGGATTACACTTTTCCACCTTATGAAGACTCTGATGCTGATGACTCTATTCCCTCAGCATCCCCCCCTGAAGACTACTCCTTTGGGGAAACTTTACATACCATGAGGGAACATTTCCACTGGGAAGGCCAGGACTACTCTGATTCTAAGAAAAGGCTCTGAGAGTTCCTTTTACTACCCCAGCACAGACCTCTTGCTATCCCTCCAGTTTTAGATATTGTGGGTGATGTTTACTCGGAGTCTAGTCTAAATCCAGACTCTCTACCTCCTGCTCCAGCCAAATCAGACAGATACTACAGAGTACCTGACTCTCACAAATTCCTTTATAAAAGTCCTGTGGCTGACCCAGAAACAATTTCCCAGGGTCCTAAGGGAGCTAAATCGTCTATGGCTAAAAATCCTGTGCCCTCTGAAAGGGATTCCAGAGCCCTAGATAGATGGGGAAAGAAAATATACACCTCAGCAACTCTGGCTATGAGAGCATTAAATTGTCAGTTTCACATGCTGAAATATCAGCAATTCCTAATGTCTCAATTAAAACAAAAAATGAGCACACATACTGAACAGTCTGAATTCAAGGAAATGCAGGATCTGTTGCATGCAGCTGAACAGGTGGGCAAACATACTTTACAATGTGGATTTGATTCATTGGAAGCTTCCTGTAGAGCAACTGTTACTGGCTCTGTCATACGTAGACATGATTGGTTAAAAGAATAAACCCTTCCTGACCATGTTAAAGCAAAATTATTGGATGCACCTTTACAGCAGGATGTATTATTTGGTGTCAAAGCAGAAGAGGTTTTAAAGAAAATGGAGGATAAGGCAAAGTCTATGCAGACGGTCAAAGATTTTTTGCAGGTACAACCCCCTCGTTTCAACAGAAATTGGCCAACGAAAAACTGGTCCTTTCCAGCTTCTGACAGATCACAGAGAGGCAAATACAGACGCCCAAGGGGCAGAGGTCAGTCACAAGTCCTTTACAAACCTCGCCAATGGGGTACTGCTACCCAGAAAGGGGGAGAAGACAGACCCCAGGCTAGCAGAAGACAAACACAATGACTCAAACCTCAAACTACCAAGCAAATCTCTCCTGGCCGCTCCCTTGGGAGGAAAATTAGCATTTTTTGCAGACAACTCGCACATCATCACAAAAGACAAATGGGTCCTAAACATTGTCTCTCAAGGATACAGATTCCACTTTCATACCTTACCAAGGATAAAAGGAATGCCAAACCTGCCACCAAATCAATGGGCAGAGGCACAAAAACAAATTACAGCTCTCATGGACATGAGAGCCATTCAACAGGTACCCACACAGGAGCAAGGACAGGGATTTTACTCAAGACTCATTCTAGTCCCAAGAAAGGACAAAGCATGGAGACCCATTCTGGATCTTTCAATTCTGAACACCTATCTGCAAGTACCAAAATTCAAGATGCTAACACTACAGCAGCTTCTTCCCATGCTGGGCAAGAATGCTTGGCTAGTAACGTTGGACCTCAAGGAGGTATACCTGCATGTCCCTATCAGACAAAATTGCAGAAGATACCTCCGCTTCATTGCAGGTTCAACGCATTATCAATTCTCTGCACTGCCCTTTGGCTTATCTACTGCGCCCAGGGTCTTCACAAAATGCCTGGCACCAGTAATTGCATACTGCAGACAGAGGAATTCAAATATACCCATACCTGGACGACTGCCTTATTCAAGCAGAAAGCAAGGACATTCTTTTAAAGCATCTGGCATTTGTCAAACACCTTCTAAGTTGCCTAGGGTACACAGTAAACGAAAAGAAATCAAAACTAGTGCCCTCACAAAACATAATATTCCTGGGTGCCAGCTTGAATACAACGGCCCAGATGGCTTATCTCATGCCAGACAAGCAACAACAGCTGACTCAATATTTCAAAATAATGGCAACAAAGACCCAACTCTCTGCAAGAAAAATTCTGCAGGCCTTGGGATTCATGGCATCTTGCATACTACTGATACCATTTGCAAAACTGCATTATGAGGAAATTACAATGGTACCTGAAAAGCGTATGGACTCAGCACAGCCACAGCTTGGAAACAATGATACCACTCATTCCCTGCCTTCAACAGGAGTTTCTATGGTGGGCAAAGGCATGTCACCTCAACAAGGGTCAGCCTTTCACCTTACCCACAGCCAGGCAAACTATGACAACAGATGCATAGGACTATGTCTGGGGAGCACACATGGCAGGACAGTGCATTCAGGGCCAATGGACTACACAGATCAGAGGCATCTGCATATCAATCAAAAAGAAATGCTAGCAGTACAGAATGCCCTAACAGCTTTCAAGGACCTCTTACACCCAGGACAACTAATAATAAAGACTGGCAATACCACAGTAATGTGGTACATAAACAAGCAAGGGAGCACACATTCCTACCCTCTATGCAGGCAAGCAATGACCTTGTGGAACACTGCACTGTCTTACCAGGTTCAATTACAAGCATAAGTCCTGCCAGGAAAGAAAAACACATTGGCAGACGACCTAAGCAGAAACATCATGGATCCACATGAGTGGAAACTAGATCCACAAGTATTTGCAATGATAGCTCAAAAATGGGGACGCCCAGACATAGATCTGTTTGCAAGCCCCCAAAACTACCAACTTCAAAAATTTTGCACAAGGACATTCCATCCACAAGCTTGGAAAGTGGACGCCTTCTCATTCAGTTGGAAAACATTAACAGTGTATGCCTTTCCTCCACTGCCTCTTCTAGCAAAGGTACTGCTGAAAGTCAGATTAGAGAGGCCACAAATGATACTCATTGCACCAGACTGGCCACGCCAGCATTGGTATCCAATTCTAAGGAACATGGCCCATGGCCCACCATGGATTTTACCACAAATTCCTCACCTGCTCACCCAGCGAGACAATCAGATTCTACACAGCCAGCTCAAGACTTTAAACCTGGCTGCATGGCAAATTACCTAAACAACCAGACAACACCTCTATCCAAAGCTGTTATGGATGTCATTCTGGAGGCCAGGAGGCCCAGCACCAGGAAAACCTATTCAGATAAATGGAGAAGATTCTGCGCCTGGAACCAGGCTAAAAGCCAAAATCCCCTTGATCCAAACATTCCTCAGATTGTACAATATTTAACTGAGATGTTGCACAAAGGTCTTTCCTTTTCATCTATTAAGATCCATGCCTCAGCAATTTCAGCTCATTACAACATGGATCCTCCTTTATTCTTACATCCACTCCTAAGACAGTACCTCAGAGGGGCTAAGAACATAAGACCGCCAAGAAGAGCACCAACACCTACTTGGGATCTCAACTTTGTTCTGGAAAAGCTTACACTGCCGCCCTTTGAACCAGCTTTTTCAGCTGATTTAAAATTTCTTTCATGGAAAACTGCCCTGCTACTAGCAATAACCTCGGCTAGAAGAGTCTTAGAGCTACAGGCACTAATGGCAGTGGAGCCTTTCCTCATTTTTCATCAAGACAGAGTCTGTCTACGAACTAACCCTTCCTTTATGCCAAAGGTGGTATCCAGTGTGGCCCTAAACCAAACCGTTCATTTGCCCACCTTTTTCCCAAATCCCCAGAACAAAGGAGAAAGACTCCTGCACTCTTTGGACATTCACAGGCAATTACGTTACTACTTGGATAAAACTAAGGCTTTCAGACAATCTGACCAGCTCTTTGTAGCCTATGCTACAGGATCACAAGGAAAAGCTATCTCAAAACAGACCATTTCTAAATGGATAGGGCATTGCATACATTTCTGCTACACGCATCATGGGAAACCGGTACCTGCTAACATTAGGTCCCACTCCACCAGGGCTACAGCTGCATCAGCAGCCTTTCTCAGGGGAGTGCCAACCAAGGATATTCTGGAAGCTGCAACTTGGAGTTCAGTGCACACCTTCACCAAACACTATCACTTACCTCTATATTCTAAGACTAGAGCTGGTTTTGCCACTGCAGTTTTGCAGGGCCTACTAGCTTCTTCTAACCCTATTTAACTCCACCTCCCATCCTTAGCTTTGGGATTCAACTCAAGTGTGATGACTGCAGCAGGGTAACATGATGAACATAGTACAGTTTTGTACCTACCATAAATGTAGATGTTCGAGTGTTCACCCTGCTGCAGTCCAGGTTACCCTATCTCCATCCTCTCTGAACTAGCTGAACTTATCTATACCACTCTATCCTATACAACCTCTGTGGTGTATTTGCTTGTGCCTAAAGGTATTGTTTTATTTTTATCTAGCTATATATATATATTTGCCTACCTATTGGGGGCACCTGACATCTGGGGCAAGAAAAACTGAAGAAAATGGCATTGGATGCCTCTTATATACCCATGGCGCACTGACGTCAGGGAAGAAGTGACAGCAACAGACGCCGGACCAAGACTTTGGAACTCAGGCCGACTGCGGGACCGCCTGACGGCAGGATAACCCAAGTGTGATGACTGCAGCAGGGTGAACACTCGAACATCTACATTTATGGTAGGTACAAAACTGTACTTTCAGTGTCACAACTTGCATTGATATTAAATGTGAATACTCTAGATGTAATAGGATGTGTAAGCATGTTAATAGTAGAAATGCAAGAGCAAAAATTGCACCTATTGCACAGTTGAGTACCTGTATAAATAGCACTTCCAAGATTATGTTCCTGACCAGGGAAACATAAAAGTCTATGTAAGTTCTTCTTATTTCTAAAAAGGAATTGTGGTTATTCACCAACTATCCCCTTAATAACAGGATCCACTGTCAGAATATTCCAGTGTTTATAAAAAATCTCCTTAGTTTGCTGAATATCTTGTGTGTAAAACAGTGATATTTTCTGTTTTACTTTATTTAGATGTATGTCTGTTCTGACAGCCCTATAAAATTCATTACCCTGTTCAGAGAAAATGGGACATGCCCTACCTGATCTAAGACTTTCAATATACTGAAAGCCAACATCAGTTTCTCTAGTTCTGTACTTCCTATCTATCAGTCTGTCATGTTAATTACCTAATTCTGTTTCAAAATTAGTTTGAGCAGGATTCAGCCTTGAAGCACGGATTGATTGTCCCTTTATAATATTACTAAAAATATAGCTAGGATGAAGAGTATGCCTATGTAATAGTGTTTTTATAGCACGATTTTCTGTGGACACCTGTATTAAGTTTACCATTGCTTAAATGTTGAATAGATACATCTAAAAAAGCAATGTAATCTGTTGAAGCTGTCATTGTGAATTTTAAAAAATATGATGAGTTAACCTGCTGTAAAAAATTATCTAACTCTACTCCACTCTCTGTCCAAAGAAAAAACAAATCATCAACAAAACGTCTGTAAAAACTGACATATTTTTTATAAAGGTCAAGCTGAAAAAGTTTTTGTTCTTCCCATGAAGCCATCACAAGGTTGGCGTAGCTATTGGTACAAGATGTGCCCATAGCCACACCATCCTTCTGTAAAACTAAATTCTGATTAAAAGAAAAAATATTATTCTCTAATACTACCTCCAATAACAAACAAATAAAATCTATTCTATTAGGTAACATATATGTGTGCTTAGTCAAGTACTGTTGTATACTCTCCAAGCCTAATTCATTAGGAATATTAGTAAAGAGAGACTTTACGTCCATAGTCACCAATAAAAAGGGATGGTTATCTGGTAGCATACTCGTCCCTTCATATAAATCTAATAGGAATTGTTTAGAGTCTCTGAGGACATATAAATTAGAGTCTACTACTGGTCTCAAAGTTTTTTCAATTAGTACAGATAAGGGTTCCGTAACCCATCCTCGACCTGCTACTATTGGTCTCATCGGCGGATTTATTGGGTCCTTATGGACCTTAGGTAAACCCTGTATAGTAGGGATGGTTGGGTTCTCCACCCATAAAAACTCATAAATTTCAGTGGTAACTATACCAATTTTGAGCATGTCATCTAAAGTATTATAAACTTTTATAATGTGTGCTTGAACATCTGAAAGAATAATGGGGCTATAAAACTTAGTATCTCCTAGCATTTCCTTCATACATCGGTCATAAGCAACTTTATCTAGCACTACAACTGGACCACCTTTGTTTGCTGGTCTGATCACAATATTCTTATCATTTCTCAGGTTGTTCAAAGCTCTTTTTTGTCTAATGGTCAGATTGCCTTTTCTATGCATAGAGGTATGTCCATCTGCTAAAGAATAAATATCTCTCTCAACAATTTTACAGAACGCATCTAGTAGTGGATGTAAATTCTGAACAAAAACACTTGGTTTTTGAAACTGTGCCTTCTGTGTTTCAACAGCAGCATTGTTAAATAATATTTTTAACTGTAAATTTCGTGCAAACAACTTAACATCTAAAATAGTATCCACCATATTACTTCTCATAGAGGGTATAAACGACACTCCTTTATTTAAGACCTCCTGTTCATATTTATCTAATGGTCTGTGTGAAAGATTCCGCACTAAGTCATTCTTTCCCACATTTTCTTTAACGTAGGTTCCTTCATTTCCCCTACTGTGGCCTTCCTTTTCTGCCTCCCCCTGCTCATAGAGTGACTTCTCCCCCTGTTGTATATATTGGAGATAGGGAAAGGACTAGGAATGTCCTTGGAGTTACGACTATTAGATGTTATAGATGTTTTCCTACAAACAACTAAATCACTTCCTGACAAAACATCAGTACTTATTAAATTCGAAGTGTCCCTACTATTTACTACAGGCTCAACAATACTTGTTTCACTATTAGAAACGACATGGCCAAACCTTACACTATCAGTTGCACTAATACTTCCTGTATTGTTTACTTCAGCAGTATTGTCACCATTAGTGGAAACATTAACATTAAGAGCAGTAGTACTTAAAGAAACATTCCTGCCATTTTTAATTTCTCTGTTATTGTTAATATTCAACACATGTTGGACATTTTGATTGCTGTATGCATTATTTGGTCTATTTAAATTATTGTTGTTATGCCTAGGCCAAGTGAAGACTTGGCCATGTGAAAAATCATAAGTGTCCTTTGATAGCTTATGTTTCTTTTGTTCCAACAATCTTTTCTCGAACAGAGAAACGCTATCAACTAAACAATCAAGCAACGACTCAACAACACTGTCTTTAAATTTGTCAGATAAGTCATTCTGTTGTTTCTTTATACATTCTTGTAAAGCAAGTTCTTCAGGCATGAAAAATTCATTAAGCAATGTCATATAACTGATGCTCACCTCGATGTTCAACTGTTGCCAGCGATACAATAGTTTGTGTACATATTCCCTGTCGTTGGCATCTTCAAGATTCTCAACCCTCTGGTTATGATTTTCTTTTTAATACATGCTTCAAAATGGAAGCGCTGCATTTGTAGACGTTTTAATTATAATAAATCAGATTCCAGAGAAGAGAGGGCAGCATTCAAGGTTTCAAAATCAGTATTGCTCAAAGTTTCATTGCTATTAGCGGCTACAAGATCAAAATGAAGCAACGGATTGACATCCGCAGTAGCACAATCTTGTATACGTAAATGAAGCGTTTTGCTTTTCACTACTTTGTTTGGATTGTATGGTAGTTCTAAATTATTATCAGTTAATTCTGCCATGGTTATGCTGTGGTAACAAGGAATACAGAAGATAAGCCAAATAAAAACCAATACCACAGGCAAATAGATGAACCTGAGCAAAAAAAATGAAAAAATAAACATAAAATAAAATACTTGCTTAGGGTCAAAAACCAGGCACTTCGTTTTTTTTCTTTTAATCAGAATTTATTTTTACAGAAGGATGGCGTGGCTATGGGCACATCTTGTGCCAATAGCTACGCCAACCTTGTGATGGCGTCATGGGAAGAACAAAAACTTTTTCAGCTTGACCTTTATAAAAAATGTCAGTTTTTACAGACGTTTTGTTGATTATTTGTTTTTTCTTTGGACAGGGAGTGGAGTAGAGTTAGATCATTTTTTACAGGTTAACTCATTATCATATTTTTTAAAATTCACAATGACAGCTTCAACAGATTACATTGCTTTTTTAGACGTATCTATTCAACGTTTAAGCAATGGTAAACTTAATACGGGTGTCCACAGAAAATTGCGCTATAAAAACACTTTATTACATAGGCATAGTATGCATCCTAGCTATATTTTTAGTAATATTATAAAGGGACAATCAATCCGTGCTTCAAGGCTGAATCCTGCTCAAACTAATTCTGAAACAGAATTAGGTAAATTACATGAGAGACTGGTAGATAGGAAGTACAGAACTAGAGCAATTGATGTTGGCTTTCAGTATATTGAAAGTCTTAGATCAGGTAGGGCATGTCCCATTTTCTCTGAACAGGGTAATGAATTTTATAGGGCTGTCAGAACAGACATACATCTAAATAAAGTAAAGCAACAGAAAATATCACTGTTTTATACACAAGATATTCAGCAAACTAAGGAGATTTTTTTATAAACACTGGAATATTCTGACAGTGGATCTGGTTATTAAGGGGATAGTTGGTGAACAATCACAATTCCTTTTTAGAAATAAGAACTTACATAGACTTTTATGTTTCCCTGGTCAGGAACATCATCTTGGAAGTGCTATTTATACAGGTACTCAACCGTGCAATAGGTGCAATTTTTGCTCTTGCATTTCTACTATTAACATGTTTATACATCCTATTACATCTAGAGTATTCACATTTAATATCAATGCAAGTTGTGACACAGAACATGTAGTCTATATTGCTACCTGTACATCCTGTACTGCCTTCTATGTCGGTAAGACCGACAGGAGACTAAAGGATAGAATAAGGGAGCATTTTTATCAAATTCGTATAAAATCTGATATTAATGCACTTTCAAAACATGTATTGGAAAATGATGATACACATACTTTTAGATTTTTAGTTGTGTATGTCAATGTGCCCAGTATTAGAGGTGGCAACCTTAGAAATCATACTGAACAAGTAGAAACTAACTGGATTATTAGGTTACAAGCACGTATTTACCCTGGCCTTAATGATAAGATTCCATTGAAACCAGCACTTAAGAATAGAAGAGTTAGTTATAGGTAAAAACCTTTTAAAGAAGTTTTATATTAAGTTTTTTTGTATTAAGGTTTTATAGATAGATAGTTTTTATGTATTTTTGATGATTTTATTGCTCCTATTAATGTGATTAATTTATAGTATATACCTTTATGCAATTAATTGGTTGTTGAACATTTCCATTAACTAATTATGTTTGAATTATATAAAAGATGCCTTTTGGTATTGCTGTATTTCTAATGGTTTGAAAAAGCCACTTGGCGAAAGCGCTTACCGAACATATGTTAATAAAGGATTTGCTGTTTTTAGCACACTGGATGGTATTTAGTCCTTTATATGGTCGTATTTTATATGGTCTGAAGAGACATCTAGCAATTCGAGAATAGCTTGAAGGCAACTTTTTGGATTACCAGTTTGGAATATTTCTCTTTCCTTTGAAGACTTGTTTGTGTTTTTGTATGTGCTGCACTGCCATCATTGTTGTGACAATCATCTTGAATGGTCTGAATAGACTTGAACTTTTACCATTCTGTGATTTTGAACAGTGCTTCTCACTTGAACGGAGTGCCTGTTTTTTGACCCTGAGCAAGTATTTTATTTTATGTTTATTTTTTTTTTTGTTTTTTTTGCTCAAGTTCATCTATTTGCCTGTGGTATTTGTTTTTATTTGGCTTAAGGAAAGAAATACGTCAGAGTTGGGATTTGTAGAATTTCAGGACCGTTTAGATCTCAGAATTATCAGAGGTACCCAAGTTGTGACTAATTTTATGCTCTGAATGCTTTGTACAACTTTGATTGTGTTTAATGTACAGTGTACAGGTACAGTGGAAAACATAGCTTGTATTCTAAGTAATTGGTCTCTGTAAAATAATGGTGCAATGATTAGACTTTCAGTTCTTCAGATTAATTCGCATTCTTGGACAGGGTTGAGCAGTCTTTTCAAGTTTAGTGACTCTTTTCCTTACCACCCTTTTATATTTTCTTTGGTGAAGATCAGTTCAGTAAATAAATCACAACATTCAGGTGTACCCACCTTATGTGTAGTGCTTTTCTGTCCAGAGTTTGTGAAAAAATGGCAGTTTTCAGTCTGGAACTAGTACATGTCTAATGCTTGCTAGGTACCGATGTAAGATTACACAGTGTTCCAGTATATATCCCACTTTGTCCCACAGTCCTTTCAGCTCTTCTAACCATTCTGAATATTGCACAGCTCTCTGTTGCAACAGAATGAATTTCTCCTGCACATTAACTTTACTTATTTTTCTTGGATTTGTAATCTTGTTTTTCTTCTGTCATCATTCATTGTTTACAGTTACATTTTTCATTTCCTTTTTCTGTATGAACAAAGCTTTCAGCTGTGGCAACAAATCTATTAATAAATGTAGTTGTGATGGGTAAATACTTGTTAATGATTTTCACACATGGAGTCTGATTCACCTAGGCAGCATTTCATTAAGTTTAAGTAAGCTACCAATGTAAGGAGGCAGAAGGTAAACTTTAGGTCCCTAGAGAAGAAACTAGTGAGGAGATAGAGTCAGAGTAAGTAAAGCAGATCATTCAGAAAAGGACTCAATCAGTTAAGAGGAATAAGGCTTTATCTTTTACAGACTTTGTGTTTGGCCATCTGCCATTGCTCGTGACACTTGTGTCATTACTTTACTGGCTTGCAAATACAGGAAAATGCAGTCTGTTTCTTGGTGCTATCAGATCTTCTACCAAAATTGTTTGTGAACTGTACAACCAGCAGAATTTAGCAAGATGGGAAAATTTGGTTATTGCCTAGTACTTACAGTGCCTGGATGCCAGCAAAGAAGAAATATGGAAAAAGTAATTGAAGCTCGGCCAGAAAAGAAAAGAAAAAGCTCTGTCTAGGAAGAATTTCATAGCTGTTCAGCAAGCAGGGGTTCAAGGTGCAGCTTTAGTACAAGAGCTGGCTTCCAGTAATTTAGAGGAAAAATAAATCAAATGCATGAGTTTAAAATATGTGGGACACTGGAAGAATATGTTAAGTCAGATGACAAAAAAATGGTAAAATACAAGAAACTTTAACTTAACTATTCATACAAGTTGATAAAACTGTAGAAATCGGAGACTGAAATGAAATAAAGTTTGTCTAAACATAAGGCTTCTCAAGAAGAACTGATTAAAAATAAGAGATGATAGTGTATGAAGTAAAAAAAAACATTAGATGTTAAGTTGTCTATCTCGCCTTCATTCTTGCTGGATGGGTTCGGAGCCGACCTCGGCTCCGACTCGGCCACTCTAAAAGCTCGAGAGTTGGTTCCACCGGCTCGAGGCTCCCCTTATATCCCACAATGCTAGGCGAGAGTTACCTCAGATCTCGTTTGCCGCTACAGCTTCGAGGTTGGTTGCTTCTACCGGTTCCTGGTGAGTGTTAGCTTTTTCTTCTAAAAGTTACTCCTTTTTCCCCTTTTTAATTTAAATTCTTTCTAAAACTAGTGTAGTTCATAGAATTTTATCCCCGACACTATTTTTTCCCGTTTCTTTACTAAAAGAACCGTTGGTTCTTCCTTTGGGCCTTTGGCCTTCCCTTCCCTAGGGAGTGTTTGTGTAGTTTTACTTTAATTTTTGTACTTAATTTTTAGTATTTCTACTAAAATTATTATTTTTTGCTGACAGGGTATAACTTGTGTGTTTGGGTGTGTGTTTGTGTACACCTGTCAGTTAGGGATATGTCAAAAGAAGCAAAGGTCTCCGGATTCAAAAAGTGTGATGCGTGCTGTCAGAAAATGTCTCTGACAGACGCTCACACTTCTTGTGTCTACTGTCTGGGGCCTTTGCACCTGCAGGACTCCTGTGCTGTGTGCCATGGCTTCAGCCCCAGGGTCCTGCAGGAAAGAAAAAACAAGTTGATTTTGAGAGGCTTGTTGAAGCCAGAGGATTCCCTGTCAGTTTCAACAGGGAAGCCCTCTAAGGCATCGAGGTCTTCGGCTCCGGCTTCTGAGCCGAGACCTCAGGTTGTTCAACCTTTGCCTTTATCGGCTCCGGCTGGAGCCGATAAGTCTCAGTCCACAGTTTCTGTGGCTTCCTCGGCTCCGGCCGGAGCCGAGGTTATCGAGGTTCCCGTGTCGGCTCCGACAAGACCTTCGGAGCCGACAACTAGAAAGAGGTCTAGGTCACCTTCTATTGGCTCCGTTCATTCGGCTCCAGGATCTCCCCTGCTGTCTGAACGGAGCCAAAGGTCTCATTCCTCTAGGTCATCGAGGCTGTCCGATCATGACCTTCAGAGAGTGGTGAGTCGACTACTTAAGTCCGAGGCACTAGCCCAGATGCTTCAGAGCCCGACTCATCAGTCGGTGCCTGCCCCGGTCCATCAACTCTTTCCTCCTTCGACTCTTTTGAGTTCGGAGCCGGGTCGTGTCGGAACCGAGACTGTGATTACTTCGGAGCTGAGACAATTGTCTTCGGCTCCGTCGTCAGCTCCGTTTTCTTCTTTGGAGGAATCTCGGCGCCGGACTTCCCTCGTCGGCTCCGAGGGGGTGAGTGGCATCGGACCCTTGTCCGCCCCCCCTCTCCCTCTCGGTGCTTCGGCGCTGGTGAGTTCGGCTCCGACATCGACCTCGGAGCCATCACTGTCGGTGCCGAGGGGGGTTCTTAGCTCCTCGGAGCGGGGACCTCTGGCTCTGCCTGACAGGGGTGCATTCGAGGTCATGCGGAGTGTGTTGGAGCCTGGCTCTACTCCACAGTCGGCTCCGTCAGCCCCTCCCTCTATGCTGCCTCAGGGTAAGTCGACTCACTCCCTCATCCCGGACCGCAGAGAGCCAGCTCCTCAGGAGCCCCCTGTGGGGATTTCATCCTCTATCGAGGCCTCTCCTGATTTGGCAGAAGAGCCCCCTCGGAAGAGGAAGTGCAAGAGGAAGCACATTGACTCACCTGAGTCTATCACGTCGGACACAGATCTGGATGATTCTGAGGGTTCTCCCCGTTCCCCTTCTGAAGATGTCTCATTTGCAGACATTCTGGAGATCCTGAAACAGAGGGGAAATTGGCCAGCCCTCAACCCTTCGGAGGACGAATCTGTGTATCTTGAGGCGTTTGGCTCTCGTCCTTCCACCTCCTGGGTGTCCCCCTTGACCCCCTCATGCAGGTGGTTGCTAAGAAGGCATGGACGGCTCCTGATTCAGTGGACCCCACTCCCAGGAGACCCTCTAAATTCATCACAGCTCCATCAGACAAGCAATTTTTATCAAAAGGAGTTTCTGTGGATGCTATGGTGGTAGCTGCTGCCACAAAGAAGGAACTTGGCTGATCCTTCAGTGCCTGTCCATCCACCTAATAAGGAATCTAGGTCCATGGATAGGTACGGGAAGCGGATGTTCTCCTCAGCGACATTTACCATGCGTTCGCTGAATTACCTGTGCCATTTCACTCGTCTTCAAAGGGACTTGATCAAAGAAGCGAGTGAAATGTTAAAGGATCCTACAGCTGCGGGTTTCCAAGATAAAATGAACACGCAGCTGGCTACCCTTAATTCCATATCTAACTCCTCCATGCGCCTCCTCTCTTACGCGGCCGATGGAGCGAGCAGAGCCGCAGGGACAGGTGTAGCCTTACGTAGGCACGCCTGGATGCGGCTATGCAATTTTGCGGACCCTTTCAAGACGTCTTTCACGAACTCCCCTTTTGATGGATCATCTCTCTTTGGTCCTCAAGTGAAAGAAACCCTGACTAGGTGCGAGACTGATGGCAAGACCCTTTCTGCCGTCGGAGTCCGTTTTTCGACTCCTTCTAGGCCTTACCCCAAAGGCCAGAAGGGTGGGAAGATGTGGTTCCGTAAACAATCTCAAGGGACTTCGCCGGACGCACAGAGTCGTTTTCCTACCAGAGGCAGAGGTGGGAATAACAACGGTAGACGTCGCCCTAGGGGCAGGGGTCCAGAACCAGGGCAATCGGGAAGCCTTTCCTGACAAGCCCTTTCAGCATCCCTGAGGTGTTGCCCGACTGCCCATCTTCGAGGCAGTCGGGGAAGATTGTCACTGTACCCAGAAGCCTGGCTATCCCTGACTCAAGACAAATGGGTACAGTCCATCATTTCCGAAGGCTATTCTATCCCCTTTCTTAGTTTTCCAAATCAGTCAAAAATCCCTTCCAGATGTTCCACCGCTCAAAGGGATTTAGCAGCTTTGGAAATTTCAAAACTGCTTGCAAAAAGAGCAATTCAGTCAGTGCCAGCAGACCAACAAGGATCCGGAATCTACTCAAGGTTCTTTTTAGTTCCAAAGAAAACACGGGACTGGAGACCGATTTTGGATCTCAGTGTCTTGAACAAATCAGTCAAGAAAACAAGATTTCGGATGGTCACGCTGCAATCCATTCTTCCCCTTTTGGGCAAAGGAAACTGGATGTGCTCAATAGACCTTCGGGATGCGTACTATCACATAAAAATGAACAGACGCTCCAGAAGATTCCTCCGCTTCAGGCTGGGAACCAGTCATTTTCAGTTCAGGGCCCTGCCCTTTGGTCTCACCATTGCCCCCCGGGTGTTTACCAAATGCATGGCAGTGGTAGCTTCTCACCTGAGACGACAAGGATTCCAGGTGTTTCCATATTTGGACGACTGGCTTCTCACAGCTCCCACCAAGCATCTCCTTCTGATGGCCAGAGATTATACTTTTCGCTTGTCAAAAACTGGGTATTTCAATAAATTGCGAAAAGTCTGTTTTGTCGCCTTGTCGTACTATTACCTACATAGGCAAATTTAGATACTATAAACATGTCTGCAAGGCTAACGAACCAAAGGATATCAGACATTCACAAATTGGTGTCACTTCTTCTCAACAACAACAGAGTCAAAGCCAGGTTAGTTCTAAAGGTGTTGGGAATCATGGCAGCGCCATACCTCTCCTTCCATTGGCCAGATACCACATGCGGATCCTTCAATGGATGCTTTTACCCAATGGTCATACCAGGAACTTCCAATGTCTCACACCATTATGATCACGCAAGCGTGCAACAAGCATCTCATGTGGTGGATGTCTTCCCCCCAGCTCGTGTCGGGAAGATCATTTGTTCCACCTCCTCCGGTTGCTACTCTGACAACGGATGCCTCCCTGATCGGGTGGGGGCATTATCAGGGCAGGACAGTCCGGGGCACATGGCAACCAAACGAATGCCACTTGCACATAAATGTTCTGGAGATGAGAGCAGTGCGTTTAGCGTCGCAACCCCTTCAAGACTCTCTTCCTTTGGGAGCGATTGCAATCCAGACAGACAATATGTCTGTAGTGTGGTACATCAACAAACAAGGCGGAACCAGATCATACCCCTGTGTCGAGAAGCACTCAGACTGTGGCAATGGGCGATTTCTTCTCAGCGTTTTCTGATAGCAACGCACATCCCGGGAAGTCCAATCACATTGCGGACAAGTTGAGCAGAGCTATACTCATGCCTCACGAGTGGTCTCTGAAAGACTCTGTAGTGAGAGAAATCTTTCTCAAGTGGGGTCAGCCTTGCTGCGATCTTTTTGCTACTCCCCAAAACAGCAAGTGCAGAGAATATTTCACTCTATTCCCTTTACCAGGCCAACCCAGCAGGGACGCTCTAGTCCAAGTTTGGCCCGGGGACTTCTGTATGCATTTCCTCCTTTCCCACTGATCTCTCAAGTAATACAGAAAGCTATCGCTCAGAAGGCCTCATTGATCCTCATTGCTCCTTACTGGCCTCGACAAGTGTGGTTCCCCTTTCTACATCGATTTCTTTTGGAGCGACCGTGGAATCTGGACCTAGTTCCAGATCTTTTGATCCACCAGTCGGGTCAGTTTCATCGCTCCCTCCCCTCTCTGAACCTCACTGCTTGGTTCCTCCAGTTCCAACCGTAGCCAGGCTTCCTCAATTATCTCACTCTGTTAGAGATATATTGATAGCTTCCCATAAATCTTCCACTCGAAGATTTATTTGAGTAAGTGGAAACGCTTCTCATATTGGGCACAAGGAAAGGACATAGATCCTTTCACTGCTTCCATCCAACTAGTCCTTGATTTTCTAGCTGAACTCTTCCATGCAGGTTCATCTCCATCTACTCTTAAGGTTCAATTGGCAGCTATTTCTAATTTCCATGTGGGCATTTCTGATTCTGCCCTAATGTCCCACAAACTTTGCAAAGCCTTTTTGAAAGGAGTTTTTCTTCTCAGACCTCCTATAAGAAATCTTCCTTCTCCTTGGGACCTAAATTTAGTTCTTGCTTCTTTGATTCTTTCTCCTTTCGAACCTGCAGCTTCATGTTCCTTGAAATTATTATCATGGAAAACTCTCTTTCTGGTGGCTATCACATCAGCTAGAAGAATTTCAGAACTTCAAGCACTCAGTTGTCGTTCTCCTTATCTTGTGTTCCATAAGGACAGAGTTTCCTTACGAACTAACCCGTCCTTTTTGCCTAAGGTGGTTTCAACCTCAAATATAAATCAAACCATTGACCTTCCTGTCTTTTTCCCAGAGTATTCAAATAGGTCTGAACAAAAATTACACTGCCTGGATGTTCATCGTCAATTAAGGTACTACTTGGATAGGACGAAACAATTCAGAAAATCTGATCAACTGTTTGTCTCCTATGCGGAAAGCAGAAAGAGACTTTCAGTTTCAAAGGTATCATTATCCAGATGGCTAACATCTTTGATTTCTCTGGTATATGAAATTAGACAACAAAAATTGCCTAATAAACCTAAAGCCCATTCCACCAGAGCTTTGGCTACTTCTTTAGCCTTCCAAGACAGACTGCCTATTGACACCATTTGTGCAGCGGCTACTTGGGCTACTCCTCACACTTTTATTTCTCATTATAAGTTGGATTTAGCTTCTAGGCATAGAGCTAATTTTGGTTCCACTGTTCTCAGGAGTCTGTTCCGTTAGGCCACCCGGGACAAGGTGCTAGGGGCGGTCCCATCCAGCAAGAATGAAGGCGAGATAGACAACTTAACATATAGAAGTTATGTTCTTACCATAACGTTCCATGTTAGTTGTCTTCTTCGCCTTCTTCTTCGTCCCACCCTCCTTCCCCTGGCCTGGACAGACCTAGAGGAGTTGTGATCGTGACCTCTCTTTCTACCACCTCTTTCTTAGTCATATGCTATTATGCATATTTCTTGGTTCAGGATGTAGGTCACCCTTCTTCTTCCTGTTGTTAGAGGTGGATTCTGTTTTACAGTTATACTGTTACTGTTATAAGCTGGGGTTAGCTTACAAACGAGATCTGAGGTAACTCTCGCCTAGCATTGTGGGATATAAGGGGAGCCTCGAGCCGGTGGAACCAACTCTCGAGCTTTTAGAGTGGCCGAGTCGGAGCCGAGGTCGGCTCCGAACCCATCCAGCAAGAAGAAGGCGAGAAGAAGACAACTAACATGGAACGTTATGGTAAGAACATAACTTCTATTTTTGCTCTACCAGAAAAAACTGACGTGCATAAAACCTTTGGGTAGTCATCACTAAGTGCAATCTTGGGTATTGACTAGTACCTCTATGGTATTACATTGAGTTGAAATGGCTAGGCTTAAAATAACCACTGGGTCGATAGCCTAATAATCTCCTGTGATCCTGTTATCATTGATGTTCATCATTAGATCACTGTTGTTGTATTGCTGACTTGTCTGGAAAAGCTTTGGTAGGTTCCTCTCATGTTATATGTCCATCCTATAAGCTATGCATGAGACTGTGTGCTGGTACTTAAGGGGCATAGAGGCATGAAAATCCTTATCTTTCTTGCCACCAGTCTGTGAAGGAAGATTATGTCAGAGTTGCGGTCTGTCAGCCAGACAGCCAGTTCCAGCTACATGCATTGTGGGCAGCCAATTAGCCTGTCTTGGAACCTTCCACTTTTCCTTCTTTTTTGTCAAAAAATGTAGTGTTATATTCCACCTAAGATAGTGAAATGCAACTGCAGACAGCAGATCCCTTACAATGAAAAGCATTTTAAGTGTTTCTTTATAGTTATGTTCAGGTTATGGGTAGAAATGTACATTTTGTCAATCTTTTTTACGTAAGGCACTTCATCAGCCTGTGGACCACCCAAGTACTGTGCCTTTTACCTCTGTCGGGACCCCTTGGGAGGCTGATAAGGTACTGGCTGCTAGCACGTCTAAACAGACTAATCAGATGGCCGATCAGGCCTCTGAGGAAGAACTCAGGTTGATCATCACTGAGGAAAGACATGGCAGTGACCCTTATGGAGATGCATCTAAGGTCGGTTCCTTTTCAAACAGTATCTTTGGATACACCTAAGAAAAAAAAGCAAAAAAACAAACATGTCTTCCCTCCTGTTACCCCTAACTCTAGCGATCATCAGCAGGAATGATTTAATTTCTCACAGGGACATTTTAAAGCCCTTATGTCCTTACAGCCTCTTCAGTTTTCTTCTAGCAAAACTTCTGCTCCCAACAAAAGAATGGAGTCAACCTCTGAAGAGTAACTGTCTTCAGAACCTGAATCTGAATCTTTGAATTACTCCTTCCAGATTCATTCACTCACATGCTATGAGTCAGAAGCAGGTGATACTTGTCTTCTGACTCTCCTCAGGAAGAACTTTATTTTGGTGACACCATGCACAAAATGATACAGCAGTTTAATTGAGAGGAAAAATAAGTTTCAGAAGCACAAAGAAGATATGATATTCTGCCCCCCCCCCCATTTTGAAGGCATTAGAGGACACCTTTTTATCTGCTTCTTTAGCATCAGAATCAAAATTCTCCATGCAGCTAAGAAGCCAGGCAAGTACCTGATAACTATAAATATTTGTACAATGATCCTTCCACTGATCCAAACATCATTTCTGTGGAGCCAGATAAAGCTTTGCAGATGTCTGCCTACATCTAATACCTTAAGCGAAAAAGATAACAGAGCCATATATAGTTATGGAAAGAAGGGCTACAGTTATGTCACCTTGTCTTTAATTACCATAACTTTTACCATGTCACTAATTACCAGACTTCACCGCAAATCTTTTCCTGATGATGTAATGGCCAAACTTCTAGATGCTCATTTAGATAAGGATAACCTGTTTGAATCATCTTCTGCTGAAATATTCAAAAAATAGAGGAAAGGGGAAAGATTATGCAATATCTTAAACATATTTTTTTCTTTCCCCATTCCTAAGTTCAGGAGGGACTACCTCTCCACGTCTGGCCCATTTTTCCACAAAAAAAAAAAATCTCAATAGAAAGGTAAAATGTTTTCTAAGAAAAATGGCAAGAAAAGTCAAAGTCTGATTTCAAGAGATCCAAGAGGTTATTCTCTGATAAAAGTTATTGTCTATTTTTCCCCTCCCCTCTTCTATCCCTCCTCACCAACCTTTCAGGAGATTATTTGTTTTCCCCTTTGGAGAATAACAACATCCAGAACTTTGATTTCAGACATCATAAAGAATGGATGCAGACTGCAAAGGAACTTCACCCCAGTACTTTCAGAAATCCCTCAGGTCCCTCCAAGCCGACAACATCTGGTCCTTGTATAGCCTGTTCCCATTCATCAAAAAGGAAAAGGTTTACTTCAGGTTTTTCCTTGTTCCAAGAAATGAAGGGATATGGATACCTATTCTGCACTTATCCAAGTTTTGGTATAAGCTGAGGTCGGATACAGCCAGATCCGACTACCCATATATTGAACCAGATGAAAAGAAAACAACATGGATCTACCATTATAGTAAGTTCATAACTTTTGTTTCATGGTGTTCACAATCCAAATTATTCTGTTTGCCAGACTCCAAATGAGAAAGATTCAGTGGTGCCTAAAGTCAGTTTTAAAACAACAATGCCATCATCTCTCTCTCCTAATTCCTTACGTGTCTTTCAGTGAAGTAAGAAGTGTGTTGGTGGCTTAACTGGATCAAAGACAATCCAAGTGTTTGATTCCACCCCCACCAAAATATCTCAATGGATGCATCCAACCTTGCCTGGGTAAACATATTCAAAAGGCATCCAAGTTGAAGGTCTCTGGTCCAAAAGAAGACAAGAGAAAGAGCATAAAGGAGAGGAAGCCTCTGACATTTACCATCCAGACTCTTCTTCACCTTTGGACTTCAGGGACTCTTTAAATTTTAACAGACAATACCTCAATAATGTGGTATATCAACAAACAGAAAAGGGAGAGTTACAAAGTCTTATCTTCACCAGTTTGCAGTAATGCCTTATGCCAATGCTATTCATCACAAATCTTTATTTCCAAACAGTTTACGTTCCCTCAGAACTGAATTCAAAGACAGATTATTTGAGCAGATTCAAGGCAGATCATCACAAATGAAGTTGAACCAAGAGGTTTTTCTTCAAATTGTACATAATTGCAGATCTCCCCAGATAGATCTTTTTGCCTCCATTCTGAGCAATCCGGTCAGACTGTTTTGTTCAAGAGCTCCAAGCAAGCAAGCTTGGGGAAAAAAGATGCCTTCTCGTTTCTATAGAAAGGGAAATTCCTATTTCCCTTCCCTCTATTTCCTCTCATTCCAAACATCCTTCTAAACATTCAGAAAGACAACCTGAAGATACTGTTGGTGACTCCCTTTTGGCCCAGATAATATTGTATCTGATGCTGTCCTTTTCATTCATTCATCAATTGATGGGTCTCTGATCCAACTCGTCTGCTTCTACCAGATCCTCAGATCCAAAAATTCTTAAACTCTGCCCTTTACCCATAGTGTGTCGCCAGCCTAACATACCTCAGATGTCATTTACTGCCTTTCAGCCTCAGACAGGGATCCTGTTGCCATAGCCAGCCTTAGGCATAGGCGAACTAGGCGGCCGCCTACGGCGCCGCTCTAGCAGGGGCACTTTTCCAGTATTTATTTGATGTAGATAGACCAGGATTGGGGCACCGGGTAGTGTGGTGAGGGGCACCGTGGAGCCCTTTTGCCTAGGGCACCAGTTGGCCTAAGGCCGCTCCTGCCTGTTGCTCTTGAGCTTTTAGGAGTTTTTCTTGAAGAATAGTGAGTTTAACTTAAAATTTTCACTACTGCTTTAAATTCCATGCTCTTATCTGCCTCCCTTATTTGTTTCTTAGTTGTGTTGTGTTTCTTCTTCATGGTTGTTACTGATTTCTCAGTACTTCTCCGTAGTACTATTGCTGGTTCGCTTCTATTTAAAATTTCTATACTTAAACCTTCTGTTAAAAAAATACTTAAATTAGTAGTTTTAGTAGCTTACTTTCTGATTTTATCTTAGTTAACCAGTATGGCTGACTAGCCTACCAGTTTTAAAAAAATGCATCACATCTGAGCATTAATTCCCAAACTTGGATGTCCACAGGGAATGTGTATATTGTTTGGGAGTCGCACATTTAAATGCAGATTGCTCTGTTTGCTATGGATACAGTTCCAGGGCTCTCGCCGACAGGATGAACAAACTGGTATTGAAGGGCCATCTCCCTTCTACCTTTCCTACTATTACTTGTGCTTTGATAGCTGGGGCTAAAATCCCCCCCTAAGAAATCGGGTAAGGGGAAGCCAGACTCAATACCCAAGGATAAAGAAAATCTCAAGAGATAACCAGATTGCACATCCTCTTTGACTCCTCCTCTGGAGCTGCCAGCTACGATTTCAAAAAAATTGGATCTGGCCACCTCAAATTCAACTACTTCAAAATCAAAATCACCCCGGATCTGATCACCTTTCCTTCTACCGGATCCAGTCACTTCTCAGCTCCCTTTAGTCTTCTTGGAGGGATCCCCCTGCAGACATTCAAGACATTTGTCCTCCACATCCCCTATAAGAAATTGGATAAGGGGAAGCCAGACTCTGCTCCCAAAGATAAAGAACCTTGCAAGAGATCACCAGATCACACATCATCTTTGGCTCTTCCTTCGGAACTGCCAGCTAAGATATCAAAAAAATTGGATCTGACCACCTCAAATTCAACTACTTCAAAATCAGAATATCCCCAGATCTGATCACCTTCCCTCCTACCTGATCTGGTCACTTCTCAGCTCCCTTCGACCTTCTTGAAGGGATCCCACCACAGACATTCAAGACCTCCATCTTCCACATCTTCTGTCAGGTCGTCCAGAAGTTTATCTGAGGCTCGCATGGATAGGATGATGAGAAAGTTTCTCAGATTTTAGATCCATATGGGGGTACTTGCTGGCTCCATCTCCCATCGGATCCATGAACCAACCGTTGTCTACTTCCCTGTTGGTCTCTTCTTCTCCAGTCTTGACCCACTGTTTTGGAGCCCTCAGATCCAAGACCCCTGGGGGCATCCTCATCAGATCTGAAGACAGTCCCTTCTTCAACTCCAGTAACTTCCTTGAGTCTCCCAACCCCAAAACTTTCAGAGCTGTAGAACTCTCAGAGTTGAATGTATCAGTGTGGGATGCTGGGGGACTGGGTCGACTCCAAAGCTATCAGAGCTATCTCTGCCTCTCAGGGCTTTGGCGCATGTGATTCTGGGTTCAGCTCATTCCTCAGGTGGAATGCTTGTAGGGTTGCAGGAGCTGATGATTCAGGAATTATTGGCTCCTTTGCCACTGACTTCAGTTCCCCCAGCCGATCTGCCTTCAAGGTTGTAGAGAGGGCTTTCTCTTTATCCAGAGAAAGGACATCCCTGCCACCCCCCCCCCCCAGATCAGACAACTATACCTTCTTCAGTTCTTTGTTGTAAGCCTCGTTCATCCATTCCACTGGGACAACCAGGATAATCAGATATCCAGTCAGTCCCTCATGATATCCTCATCTCTTCTGATACTTTCCCCAGATCACCCCATTGAGGAGGTCCTTTGGAAGAAGACATGTAAAAGGAGACATCTAGATTCCCCTCAGGAATCTTTCATGGAAGATGCTGATTTTTGGTGAAGGGGAGCCGTCCACCAGATCTCCACCTGAAGGCATCTCATTTGGCAACTTTCTAGAACTTTTAAAACAGAAAGCTGATTGGTCTTCCGATACTCCTTCCCAGGATGAATCAGTGTTCCTGGAAGCTTTCTGGTTTGTCCCCACTACGTCTTGCACGACTCCCTCGGCTGATGAACTCATGGATCTCATTTCGTGCTGTGCATGGAAGAAATCAGATACTGTAGAGCTAATACCTGAATGTTCAGACATAATTTTATCTCCTCCCAAGGACAGGGCATACTGGATTAAAGGGGTCCCGTTTGATACCATGGTTGTGGCAGCAGCCACCAAAAAAGAGCTTGCAGAATAAGAGTTCTTCTGTCCATCCCCATAACAGGGAGTCCAGGGCCTTGGACAGATTTGGTAAGTGCATGTATACTTCAGCGACCTTTGCTCTGTGGATGCTGAATTACCTAGCACATTGTGCAAGATTACAGAGAGATCTGACTAAAGAACTTTCTGGATCCATGTCTGTCGAGGACCAAAATAGAGTCTCCTCACAACTGTCCACCCTCCAGATGATTTCTAATGCAGCCATGAGGCTGATCTCCCATGCAGTGGAAGGTACTTCGCAGGTAGTGGGTTCAGGCTAACTGTTAGGAAACATGCCTGGATGAGACTATGAGTTTGTGGAGCCCTTTAAATCTTTATTCATCAGTGCTCCCTTTGATGGATCATATTTGGCCCTAAAGTAAAGGACATCCGAGCAAGAGAGAAAGACCTGTCTGCTATTGTTATACGTTTTTCTAGCACCCGAAGATCCTTCTCTGGGAATCAACAGGGAGGTAGAAAAAAATGTGGTTCTATAAATCCCAGGGTCCTTTTCAAGACTCATGAGGAGATAGCTGTCCCTAGGGCATGGGGAGGGGACTCGAACAGAACATGCCACCCCCATGGCAGAGGTGGTCTGCAGAACCAGGGCTTCTGAACTCCTTCTCAGACAAGTCCTACCAGTGCGCCTGAAAGAGGCCTGACTGCTACCCTCTGGAGGCAGTCAGGAGCACTGCACCAAAGAGCCTGGCTGTCCGTAACAAAAGATTCCTAGGTGCAAGGAATTATATCTAGAGGTTATATCATACCATTTTCTCAAATTCCCCTTGCAAGAATGAAAAAAATCCCAGGTGTTCCACCCAATCAGAGGGAAGCATCAGCATTAGAAATAGAAAAGCTGCTAGAAAAAGTTTCATCCAGATGCCCCCCCCCAGATCAGAGAGGATCCAGGACCTGTTCAGGATTTTTCAAAGTGTCAGAGAAGACAGGAGACTTGAGACCTATCCTAGATGTCAGCAAACTAAACCAGTTTCTGCAGTATTTAAGATTCCAGATTGTGACGGTTCAGTCCATGCTATCTCTCTACTGCAAAATGATGTTTGGATGTGCTCCATAATCTTCAAGATGCATACTATCACATCAAAATGAAAAGTGCTTCAGAAGATATCTGCATTTCTGACCGGGAGGCGGTCATTACCAGTTCAGAGCACTACGGTTTGGTCTCTCCACAGCCGCCAGGATGTGGTGTTCAAAAAAATGCATGGCGGTGGTAACAGCTCACTTGAGACTGCTGGGATTCCAAGTGTTTCCATACCGTGATGACTGGCTCCTAACTGCCCCAACCAGGCATCTACACTCACAGGCAAGGAACTACTTGCTCCATTTGTGTTTTCATTTAGGCGTCACAGTTAATTACAACAAATCACAACTCACATCTGTGCAGTCTGGAGTTCATAGGTGCTCATCTGAACACAGTCAGTCAGACAGCCTCTCTTTCTGCTGCTTGAATCCAGCCACTCAGATCCCAGGTCAACAAAGTAATACAGCATTCTTCCTTTCCAGCACAACTAGGTTTACAAGCCTTGGGATCAGTGTCAGCTGCTATCACCCTCGTTCCTCTAGCCAAGTTTCACATGTGAATTCTTCAGTGGACACTGTCAGTCCAATAGTCCATTCTTCAGCATCCTTTAACCCCCCCCAGTCTAGATCACGCAAGCATGCAAACGGTATATTCTTTGACAGATTCATTCAAATTAATTCTCCGAAGGTGTCCGTTTGTTCTTCCCCTGCCCATGGCCACCGTGACCACAGATGCCTCCCAACTGGGGTTGGGGGACACTGCTTGGGAAAGACAGTGCAAGGTACTTGATCCCCCGAAGAGACCAAGATGCATCACAATGTCCTGGAAATGAGAGCAGTCATCCTAGCATTGCTGACTTTTTAAGATGTTCTCCCATCATGAACAATTGCAGTTCAGACGGATAGTATGCCAGTGGTCTGGTACATCAACAAACAGGAACTTTGTTGAGAAGCAGTGAGAGTGTGGCAGTGGGTAATGTCTTCTAGTCACTTTTTAATAGAAATGTACATTCTGGGGAAAGCCATTGTGATTACAGACATACTAAGTAGGTCAGTTCAGATGCCTCATGAGTAGTCTCTCAATCTCAAAGTACAGGAGAGGATTTTCCATTGATGGGGCCAACCGTGCTGTGATCTGTTCACTTCTCCCCTCACCAAGTACAGCAGTTTATTTGCCCTTACGTCTTCAATGGGGGAGTCACCCAGAGATGCTCTAGTCCACAATTGTCCCTCCGGTCTTCTTTACACTTACCCATCATTACATGGTATAGATTTGTATTCTGGGCCCTTAACAGGGATCTGGACCCCCTTTCTCCCCCTGTACTGGCTATACTTGATTTTTTTAGCTTCAATTTTCAGTGAAGGGGCTAGCTTTTCTACTATTAAGGTCCAGTTGGCTACTTTTTCGAATTTCCTTCTAGGTGAAAATAATTCTACCTTAGCTTCCTCTAAATTATGTAATGCCTTTCTAAAAAGGGCCTTCTTACTTAGAACTCTGTTAAAGGATCCTACCCCTCTTTTGGATTTAACTGTTGTACTATAGATCCTGACTTAAACTTCCTTTGAACCTTCAGCCAATTCAGATCTAAAACCATTTTTCTAGTTGCTTTCACACCAGTGAGATGAGTATCTGAACTCTAAGCTCTATCTTCCAAATCATCTTACCTGTTTTTTCACAAAGACAGGGTGTCTTTGCAGATCAACCCATCTTTTTTGGCTAAGGTACTCCTGAGTCCAACATTATTCAGGTCATTAACCTCCCAGTTTTCTTTCCAGATTTTTCAAATAAGGCAGAATACATGCTCCAGGAAGACTGTCCTAACAAGTTGGACATGCCAGTTTCTAAAGTTACACTAGCCAAGTGGTTAACTGATTGTATTTCTCTTGTCTATATTAAAGGAGGATTATTCTTGCTAAAGCCTCTTAGAGCTAATTCTACAAAGTCTATGGTAGTGTCTTCAGCTTTTTCGTCAAGGGCGCCATAGATGACATTTGTGCTTTTTGGTCAAGGGCTAATACTTTTATTTCTCATTACAAATTGGATTTGGTTTCCAGGAACAGAGCTGCCTTTGGCTGTGCAGTACTCAGGAATATTCTTCCACGAGGGCCACCCAAGCTTCAACTAGCTGAGAATTCTGTCCCATCAGTCGAGGAAAGAATGAAACGGACATCAGATAAAAGCTATGTGTTCCATCTGTGTTGCCCATTTTCATTCTTCCTCAACTTTCCACCCATCTCACTCTTCCCTTTGCTGCAGGAAAGATCTAAGAGTTTTTCTTTTGGAACCTTTGATCCTTGTTTGAGCTCTAGCTCCTTTTCTTAATCTATTTTTTATTAATTTCTGTAAAGTATTGTTCCTTTATCTTTTAAGTGCAGCTAACGTCATCTGAGGTATTTTAGGTTTGCGAGGCATTATGGGTAAAGGGAGGAGCTTGAGAGTTTTTGGATCCGAGGATCTGGTAGAAGCATCCAAGTCAGATCAAGGTCCATCATTTGTGGAAGAATGAAAATGGACAACACAGATGGAACATTATGGTGAGTACATAACTTTTTTTTCCTTTTTCACGTAGCCAATGGCAGTTACCAAACGATGTTAAGTTGTCTATCTCGCCTTAATTCTTGCTGGTTGGGTTCGGAGCCGATCCTCGGCTCCGACTCGGCCATCTTCAAAAGCTCGAGAGCTACTTACTGGCTCGAGGCCCCCCTATATCCAATGATGCCTGGCGCTAGATATCCAGATCTCATTTGCCGCTTCTGCTGCGAGGTTGCTTTTACTGGCTCAGGTCATATTTTTCAATTTTATTGTCATTGTATAAAAATATTTTATATTATAGTTGGTGTTTAAAATAGTTAGTGTACTTTCAGTAGTTGTAGTTAGCTGTTTGTATTTAGTCTCCTTCCCTTGAAAACTCGTTTTCTTGTTGGAGAGTTTTCCCCTCCCCCCCTCCCCCATTTCTCTTCTTAAAGGTAGCCATTTTTAGTTAGAGGCTAATCCTTGTTTCAATTTTTTATGTAATAGTTTCTTTGTTAGAAATTGTGGTAGATTAGTAGGTCTAATTACCTTCTCTTAGATAATAGTGTGTGTGTGCTGTTAGGGTGTGGTAACTTGTGTTGAGTGTGTGTGTTTTTACTAGTTACCCATTTCCCTTTTTGTGACTTTTTCTCTGTAAATTGATTTTTCCGTGTACAGGTATGTCTAAAGATACGAAAGTATCTAGATTCAAGAAGTGTGACTCATGCTGTCAGAAGATGTCACTGACAGATGGTCACACTTCTTGTGTCTACTGTTTGGGCGCCCTACACCTGCAGGACTCTTGTTCGGTGTGTCACGCCTTTAGACCAAGAGTCCTGCAGGAGCATAGGAATAAGCTAATCCTTAGGGGTTTGCTCAAACCTGAAGGGTCACCGGCTAAGGTTCAGCCAGTGAAACCCTCTAAGCCAATGAAGCCGCCGGCTCCCAGTTCGGAGCCGTCGTCGGGTGTGGCATCTGCTTCAACTTCGGTTCCGACTGGAACCGAAGTACCTATCTCCCAGTCAACTTCAGTTCCGACTGGAACCTAAGTGCCCATCTCCCAGTCGGCTCCGACTCTGGTGTCGGAACTGTCAGGGAGTCAAAAACACTCTAGGTCTCCATCTCTCTAGAGTCGATACACTTGGCTCCGGGGTCACCTCTGTTACATTCGGAGCGAAGTCACCGATCCCACTCTTCTCAGTCTTCTAGATTATCTGACCATGATTTGGAGAGATTGGTGAGCAGGCTCCTAAAATCGCAGACCCTGGCTAAAATATTATCCAGCCCCCCTCATCAGGGTTTGGCTCTGCCTGTCTCTGCAGTAGTTTCTCCTTCGACTCATCCCTTGAGTTTGGAGCCGGAGCTTGCTGGGGCTCTGATCGTGGAACCATCGGCGTCGATACCTACCCTTTCGGGTCCATCGTCGGCTCCGATCTCATTCATGGTGCCGTCCTTGGAGGGATCTGGGCGCCGGGACTCTCTCGTTGGCTCCGAGGGGGTGAGTGGCATTGGACCCTTGTCCGACCCCGTTCTCCCTCTCGGAGCTTCGGCGCAGGTGAGTTCGGCTCCTACATCGGCCTCGGAGCCGTCTCTCTCGGTGCCGGGAAGGATCCCGGTATCTTCAGAGCCGGAGCCTTCTCCGATATCAAGAAGGGGCACCTTCGAGGTCATGAGGAGTGTGCTGGCCTCTGAGTCAGCCCCACGGTCAGCCTCATCGGCTCCTCCCCTCATGGTGCCTGCGTCTGCCTCTGCCCCTCCTCCAGACCCCAAGCGTGGGGAACAAGCGCTCCAGGGCACCCCATTGGGTGTATCTTCCTCTTCCGAGGTCTCCCCTGATCATTCAGAGGAGCCCCCTCGAAAGAGGAAATGCAAGAGGAAGCATGTTGACTCCCCTGAGTCTGTCACTTCAGATACCGACTTGGAGGATTCTGAAGGGTCCCCGAGATCCCCCTCTGAGGATGTCTCTTTCTCAGACATCCTTGAGATACTTAGGCAGAGGGGGAACTGGACTACCCTTAACCCTTCCGAGGATGAGTCTGTATTCTTGGACGTGTTTGGTTCCCGACTCTCCACCTCCTGGGTGTCTCCGCCTTTCGATCCACTGATGTCTGTGGTGGCTCGGAAGGCGTGGTCAGCCCCAGACACAGTGGAACCAACCCCCCCGAAGTCCCACAAAATTTATTACTGCACCACAAGACAAGCAATTTCTGACTAAGGGTGTTCCTGTTGATGCCATGGTGGTAGCAGCGGCCTCAAAAAAGGAGTTGGCTGAAACTTCTTTGTCTGTCCATCCCCCCAATAAGGAATCTAGGATGATGGACAGATATGGGAAGTGGAAGTTTGCATCAGCGACCTTCTCCATGAGGTCTCTGAACTACTTGTGCCACTTTACCCGCCTTCAAAGGGATCTACTTAAAGAGCTAGGAGATACCCTTTAAGATCCATCAGCTGCGGGGGCCCAGGCTAAGGTTGCCTCCCAGCTGGTGACTCTTAATTCGGTAGTAAACTCCTCCATGCGGCTCATCTATTACGCAGCCGATGGTGCGAGTAGGGGCGCAGGCACAGGCGTGGCCTTGAGGAGGCATGCCTGGATGCGGTTATGTAACTTTGCGGAACCCTTCAGGGCGTCTTTCACAAAAACCCCCTTTGATGGTTCTGCTCTTTTTAGACCACAGGTGAAGGATACCCTTACCAGGTGTGAGCAGGAAGGCAAGATTCTCTCTGCTGTGGGAGTCCGTTTTTCCACTCCTTCAAGACCGTATCCTAAGGGTCAGAAGAGTGGGAAGATGTGGTTCCGGAAACCCCAGGGAGCCGTGCCTGACACACATGGAGAGTTCTCCTCCAGGGGCAGAGGAGGGAACAACAATAGATGCTGCCCTCGGAGCAGAGGGGGTCCGCAAAATCAGGGCCAAAGAGAATTTTTCTCTGACAAGCCCTTCCAGCATCCCTGAGGTGCTGCCCGGCTGTCCACCTTCGGAGGCAGTCGGGGGAAGATTATCGCTGTACCCAAAAGCCTGTCAAAGTATAACACAAGACAAATGGGTACTGTCTATCATATCCGAAGGCTACAAAATCCCTTTCTTTCACACTCCCTACGTTCCCAACAAATCCCTTCCAGATGTTCCACCCACTCTAAGGGATCAAGCAGTTCTGGAAACTTCAAAACTGCTAAGAAAAAGAGCCATCCAGCCAGTTCCAGCAGATGATCAAGGATCCGGAATTTATTCAAGGTTTTTTTTGGTACCAAAAAAGACAGGGGACTAGAGACCCATTCTGGATCTCAGCAGACTAAACAGGTCTGTTCAAAGACCGAAGTTCCGAATGGTCACGCTACAGTCCATTTTACCCTTTCTGGGTCGGGATAATTGGATGTGCTCCATAGATCTTCAGGACGCGTACTACCATATCAAAATGGACAGACGCTCCAGAAGATTCCTCCGCTTCGGCTGGGAGCCAGTCATTATCAGTTCAGAGCTCTGCCCTTTGGTCTCACCACAGCCCCCAGGGTGTTCACCAAATGTTTGGCAGTAGTTACCGCTCACCTGAGACGGCAAGGATTCCAGGTGTTTCCATATTTATACGACTGGCTCCTTACTGCAACCACCAGGCATCACCTGCTGCGAGCCAGAGACTACACCATCCAAACGTGCTCCAAACTAGGCATCACAATAAATTTCGAAAAGTCTGCATTGTCGCCTTGTCAATCTATTACCTTTGTAGGTGCAAACTTAAATACAAAGGACATGTCAGCGAGACTTCCATTAGACAGAGTGCTAGACGTTCGCCGACATGTCCAGGTCTTATTAGGATGCAAAAAAATTCAGGCCAGATTCGTCCTAAAGACCTTGGGTCTCATGGCAGCGGCTATCATACTAGTCCCCCTCACTCGTTTTCATATGAGGATTCTTCAGTGGATGCTGTTCACCCAATGGTCTTTCCAGCAACTTCCAATGTCTCACAAAATAATGATCACACAGACATACAAAAACCAACTTGCTTGGTGGATGGTTTCCCCATCAGTACCCCAGGGCAGACCATTTGCTCTTCCTCCTCCAGTGGTTACGGTGACCACGGATGCCTCCCTGATCGGGTGTGGGGGGGGGGGCATTTTCAGGGCAGAACAGTCCAAGGCATCTGGCAGCCTCACGAGTACCATCTGCATATCAGTGTCTTGGAGATGAGGGGCGTGCTTTTGGCGTTGCAAGCTCTTCACAACTCTCTTCCTACCGGGACCATTGCAATTCAAACAGACATGTCGGTAGTGTGGTACATCAACAAGCAGGGCGGAACCAGGTCCTACCCCCTATGTCGAGAAGCACTCAGACTCTGGCAGTGGGCGATCTCTTCCCAATGGTTTCTTATAGCAGCGCACATCCCTGGGAAGTCCAACGTTATAGCGGACAGGCTGAGCAGAGCTATTCTCATGCTTCATGAGTGGTCTCTCAATCAGACAGTGGCGGACCAAATCTTCCGCAAATGGGGTCAGCTTTGCTGCGACCTTTTTGCCACCCGCTTCAACAGCAAGTGCAACAATTTCTTCTCGCTCCTCCCTCTTCCCGGACACTCCCTCAGAGACGTTCTAGTTCACGATTGGCCTCAGGGACTTCTTTATGCATTCCCTCCGTTCCCCCTGATTCCCAAATTAATACAGAACGCTACCACATTGGGATGCAAGATGATCCTCATTGCCCCTTACTGGCCTCGACAAATTTGGTTCCCGTTCCTGCATCATTACCTTCTGGAGCAGCCCAGGACCCTGGACCCAGTTCCAGACCTCCTGATCCATCAATCAGGCGGGCTGCACCAATCCCTTCAATCTCTCTAGCTCACTGCTTGGTTGCTCCACTTCCGACCTTAGCCAGACTTCCGAACATCTCCCACTCGGTGCTTGAAATCATCTTATCATCGCACAAGTCTACCACTAGAAAGACTTATGCTAATAAGTGGAAACATTTCTCTTTCTGGGCAGAGGCTAGGAATATAGATCCCTTTTCAGCCCCTGTGCACCATATTTTGGATTTTTTTAGCGGAACTTTTTCGTGCTGGATGGTATCTGCCACGATTAGAGTTCAGTTAGCTGCAATTTCAAACTTTCATACAGGTCTATCGATACTAGTATTATGTCCCATAAGCTTTGTAAAGCTTTTCTCAAAGGACTACTTTACTCAGGCCTCCAGTGAGAAATCCCCCACCTCTGTGGGATCTAAATTTGATTTTAGCTTCCCTGATACTGCCCCCCTTTGAACCGGCAGCTTCTTGTTCCTTGAAGTTTCTTTCTTGGAAAACCCTTCTTCTGGTTGCAATTACTTCAGCCAGAAGAGTTTCTGAGCTTCAGGCTCTTTGTGTTCGCCCTCCTTATCTAGTTTTCCACAATGACAGAGTGTCTCTCAGGACTAATCCTTCCTTCCTTCCAAAGGTTTCTTCTGACAATAATTTGAATCAGTCTATTGATCTGCCTGTGTTTTTTCCAAATTATTCCAACAAAGCGGAATACAAATTGCATCAGTTGGATGTTCATAGACAGTTACGCTTTTACTTGCATAGAACTAAGCAAATAAGAAAATCAGACCAGCTGTTCCTGTCCTATGCTGAGGGTAAACAAGGTCTACCTGTGTCGAAAGTAACCTTATCTAGGTGGTTGACATCTATCATTACATTTATATATCAGCTGAGGAATAAAGAGCTTCCTGCTAAACCAAAAGGTCACTCCACTAGAGCTCTAACTACTTCAGTGGCTTTTCAGGCAAGATTGCCAATGGAAGCTATTTGTGCAGCAGCTACATGGGCCAATCCTCATACCTTTATTTCACATTAAAAGCTGGACGTGGCCTCCAGGAGCAGAGCTTATTTTGGTTCCACTGTTCTGAAGAGTCTGTTCCGATGAACCACCCAGGATTGAGGTGCTAGGGACGCTGTCCCAACCAGCAAAAATGAAGGCGAGATAGCCAACTTAACATTAAGAAGTTATGTACCTACCATAACGTTCCATGTTAGTTGTCTTCTTCTCGCCTTCTTTCTTGCGTCCCACCCTTCATCCCCCTATCCCAGTAGACCGAGAAGAGTTCCTTATGTTTTTCTCACTGGCTGTGTCTTCTCTGGCTATTCCTTCTGACTAGTAGTCTCTCCAGTAGGATTTATGCATTCTAGGACAGGATTCCTGTATTGTTATTATTGTTATTATGTCTGCAGTTAGACTTACCAAACGAGATCTGGGTATCTAGCGCCAGGCATCATGGGATATAGGGGGGCCTCGAGCCAGTAAGTAGCTCTCGAGCTTTTGAAGATGGCCGAGTCGGAGCCGAACCCAACCAGCAAGAAAGAAGGCGAGAAGAAGACAACTAACATGGAACGTTATGGTAGGTACATAACCTCTTATTACCCCACAGGATGGAATTTCTCGCACAACAAAAGGGCTCTGTTATTCATTCTAACCTGGAGACACTGAACCTCACAATCTGGATGATGAACTTCTAATTTCTTTCAGGCACCTTTACTGTGAGGACATGCTACAAATGATAATAGAGGCAAGAAAGCCTGCAACAAAAAAGTGGAAGAGATTTTTTATATGGTACCACAAATCCTCAAATATCTGTGTGACCTGCTCAATTCAGGTCTAGCGTACACCTCTGCTAAGATGCAGTTGTCTGCTATTTCTTACTGCCTACCTATTGATCTCCCTGGGTTTTTTTTTTTTTTTTACATTATGAAGTCAGACAATTTCCTAAGGGTGTACTCCTTATCCAGCCTCCCAGTAAGTCTTTTCCTCTTCTTCCTTGGAACCTGAATTATGTCCTTGAAAAGTTAACATTCCCACCTTTTGAATATACTACTTTAAAATTTTGTGCTTGGAAGGCAGTCTTATTAGTGGATTTAACATCTGCCAAAAGGGACTCGAGTTATAAGTGCTCATGTATAGTCCTTTTTTTCTAGTGTTTCACAAATGCAAGGTGAGCCTCAAGATTAATCCTTCTGTTATGACAAAAAATATTGCGGTGTCTTAAAATTGATATAGCCATCTGGCTGCATTCCTTTCTCATCCTCAAAGGGGAGGGGGAAGGAATACAAATTTATTAGATGTCCACAGACAACCTAGATTCTGCCTGGATAAAAAAATACTCCAGAAAATCTGACTAATTATTTATTTTGAGGGAAAGAAACTGGATCTTCCAGTTTCTATACAGACCATAACTTTATGGATTTCCATTTCTATTTCTTTCTGCTGTTCCTACCTTGGTAATTGTCTGTAGAGTCGGGTGAAGGCACATTGTTCCAGAGCAACAGCTACTTCTGGAGCAGCTACTTCTGGAGCCTTTTTTCAAGGGCTTTGACTCTAAATCCTTCTTGGAGGCAGTTACTTGTCCATCCTGTCACACTTTCACTAAACATTATAAGATAGATGCATTTTCCAGAGCCAGAACAGATTTTGCCAGAAGCATCCTTCATGGCTCACTGGACTCCAGTTCTGTTCCTCAAACCTCCATCCCTTCTTCCTAAAAGGTTTGGAAATTGTCCAGTAAGCCGGCATCACTGCAAGGGTGATATAATGATGAGAAAAAATAGTTGTGTAAGAGCTTATCATAACACTAGATATTCAGATAGACCTGTTTTGCATTGTGTACATCCTCCTGCCTTCTTCATTTTTGTTTTTCTTCCTCTCTCTATCTCTCTCTCTCTTTATACACACCACATATCAAGACCTCTTAAGAGTTCAGCACTGTCCCGCACTCTAGTATCGTTAAATAACTCTGAGAGCTAATTTTAAATGTATATGTAACTAGTTAGATAACAAATTGGATCACAAATAGAACCCAGGAAATAAAGGTGGGCAGCTCTACCTCCTCCACACAATATATCATTAGTGGTGTGCCCCCAGGGATCAGTCCTTAGTCCACACCTCTTTGGCATTTACTTCTCAGAGATAAAACCTAATGTTATGGGTTTGTGGATGACCAGGTTTGCAGATGACTGCATACTTGGTGCCATCATAAACTCCCCAGAGGACTCCTTGATCCCTCAAGAGTGCCTGTTCCAAACAAATAGTTGGTATCAAAACCATGGACTAAAACTAAATGCCAAGAAATGTATAATCATATTCTTTGGCAAGCATGACTCTCTTTGCAACAATCACATTGACAACATACCCATGAAAATTGATTCCGTAGTTGGGTACCTGGGAACCTGTGTCAAAAATAAACTGTCATTTGATCACCATATATCCACTATTGTAAGAAAGTCCATTTTAATTGTACAGCTTATATCTAAAGGAATGGCATCCAGGTCTGGGAATGTAATGATTCTACCGTCTTTAGCACTCATTAGGCCAGTTATTGTGTATAATACCCCTTTGGTACATACTTGTCCAAGCACTTGTCACAACTGGAGCAAACACAACAGCACAACAACTTAGGCAACAGAAAGTACAAACTGAGGGAGCCTATAACAAGAAAAATAATCAGAGATCCTATAAAGGTGCTGGAGATATTTTGGAAATTTTATGAAAATTTGTATAAAGGAGAGAAATTTAAAAATGGAAATATTTATGGAAAGCTTAATTATGCCAAAGTTAGAGATAGATGAGACTCAACAACTAATATTTAAGATAGAAAGAGATGTAATGAAAATGGTGATGTATAATCAATCTGCAGGAAAGTCTCCAGGAACAGATGGTATTCCTGTGGAAGTTAGGAGAGAAGAAAGTGATAAAAATGTAGAAGGTTTTGTTTAACAGTATTTTTTGGAGGGGAAACACCAGCATCTTGGAAGAAAGATGTGGTGCCTGTATTACCCAAAGACGGTAAAGACCCATCACCCCCAGCTTCATATAGACCCATTTTAATTTTAAACCATTTTGTAAAGTGTTTGTGTCTATTCTAGCTAAAAGTATGGAAATAGTGTTGCCAAAATTGATATATATGGGTCACTGTAGTTTTCCGGAGGGGAGGCAAGCATTTGACATTACTGAATAAGTGACAGTCCAGATAGATGCAGAATATAAGAAAATACCGCTGGTATTGGTGGATCTTGATGCAGAGCAAGCATTTGACAGAGTAAACTGGGATTTTATGAGTAGGGCAGTGAAAGCGTTTGCACTCCCTAATACAATAATATGATTAATTAGGAGGCTGTATGAAGGAGCAGAGGTAAGACTTAAAGTGGGAGGGTTCCTCTCTGAGAAGTTGTGTTTGAACAGAGGAACTATTCAGGGGTGTCCTGTTTCCCCATTTTTTTGCTTTATTTTTAGAGCCATTGGCAAAGAAAATAAGGAGCCCAGAAGTTCAAGGATATAATCTGTGTGGTAATCATGAAAACTTGACTTTATTTGCAGGTGAGGTTATTTTGTACCTAATAAATCCACAAAATGACATTACAATGTTGTGGAATATTTTGAGAGACTATCAGGTGTTTTCAGAATATACAATTAATGAAGATAAAACAAAGGCTATAACTGTAAAATATGTACCCACCCACAAATTGGTTAAAAAATATCCATGTTTCTGGGGTTATGAGAGGAGGACGTATTTAGGAGTATGAATTAAAAAGGCTTCTGTTATGGAAGTTAAGGATAGAGGGGAAGAGACTAAACAAAAGATAGTTTAAAAACTGAGAAACTGGAAGCTCTTGTTTATGGATAGTTTAAGACACAAGCTGTGAAATGTTTTTAGTCCTTTTCGATTTTATACATAGGTCAGGCATATTTTTATCAACCTGAGAGGTTGTGTGCAGTAATTAGTGAAGAACTGATAGTTAAAATATTTATATGGGAGAGGAAGAGAGCAAGAGTTAAATGGGATAAGTTGACATTCCAATATAGCAAGGTGGTTTAGGATTACCTGATTTGAAGGGATATTTTAGAGCTAGACAATTGAGACTTTTATACATAACACAAGCATAAAGCTATAATTTCAAAGTGAAAAGGGATGATGATGAACCAGCGGTAATTCAAGAAATAAGGAATGAGTAGGATTTTGGAGGCAGATTCTTAAGGAGAATAACATCAGTCATACAGAATATTGTATTTATAAGGTAGCTGAAAGTATACCAAGAACTAAGCCAACACAAGAATGGAGAAGGGAGGCATTTGGATTGCTGGCTAGAGATTGCATTCCCTGTCAGGGATTGATATCGATGTATAGACAAATAGGGATAGGGGAATACCAAATGAAAGACCTACACTGGTTGAGTTTTTTAGTTGAATCTAGAACAGAAGCTGCTGTTAAAAAGGGATAATTAGTAGGGCATATAACATATTGCATCAATCAGAGATGGTCAGAAAAGATTGGGGAGAATGATTAGTTAAGCAATTCACAAAAAAAAAAAACAATGGGAGGACATATGTATGGCTCTCAAGTATACAACAAAATCTAGAAGATTTAGGATTTTGCCTGGAAGTGTTTGCTTGGGTACTTTTTGTACCCCAAGCAGACTCCAAATAACTTTTCTTCTGGAAGATGGCAAATGTTGGAGGTACAATGAGAAAGAAAGCAGTACTTGGGAACAAATGTTCTAGGAGTGTAATGAGTTGGCAGACTTTAAACATTCCATACAGAGTACTCTGTCAAGATTTGTGGTTGAGGGAATGAGTATAACTAAAGAAATTATTTTTTGAGCTGGGATGCAGGATCTGAATTGCCTAGACATAGTAAGGTCTTGTTAAGTTTAATTCTGATGGCTGCCGAAAAAAGCAATTACTAGAAAATGGAAACCAAAGTCTAAACCTACCATACTTGAAGTAGTGAATATTGTAACAGAGATAAAAAAAACTGGAAGTGGTATCTTTTGAAAAGGGTAAGAGTAAATTACATAGAAAAAAATGGATGTTGTGGAGCAATGCATGCAGAAAAATGTTTTGGAGGAGGAGGAATGATGTCTAAGAGAAGGCAGGAATTTATGTAATGTTGGACTGATTATATTGCACAGGACAGTATATGTGATGTATAATGTTTGTAAATGTGAACTTGTTAACATGGTTCATTTACTTTTGTATAAAGTTAAGTTTGCTTATGTCACAAGTGATAATTCAATAAAGGTGTTTAAGAATACAGAAAAAAAATGTTTCTAAAGGTTCCTTGGGTGGAATGAATCTCTGGTTTCAGTTTTATTTTGAATGAGATTGCTTTATGGTCAGACCTAACAAGTGATGAGGATACATAAGGGATGGTAAAAGATACTCCCATATTAGCAAGGACAAGATCCAAGACATTATTTCCGCTTGTGGATTCTTGGACTAATTGTTCCTGGGTATTTGCATTGACAAAGTCCATGAATCTCTGTGCTTGTGCACTAGAGATTTTGTAGATTTTGCAGTGTAGAGTTGGATAGTTTAGATCACATAGAAAAATATTTGGTTTAATACCGAGTGATCCAAACTTCTGTAGATAGGTAGTGTGGCTTTCTTTTGTCATAGAGGGAGTTCTGTAGCTAACTAATATATGGTACAGAACCTTTCTTATGGTTATTTGGACATGGTCTAAAAGTGCAAAGGGCGTTAACAGCCTTGCACAATTGGATTGCTGTCTATTTTAAACCATTTCTTAGTTATCACGTAGATGTCAGTGTCCTTCAGAGTCAGAAGAGGTTGTAGGTAGTGGAGTTTCTTTGTTTAGGTGTCTAGCAGTGATCAGTAACACCTTCTTAATTTTCTTTGCTTGTTTCATTATGTTGGTGGGTTTATCAGATTGGTATTGACTAAGAGGCAATGTGGGGGAGGGCAATAATCAAAACCTTAGAGGGGGGGGTAATCATCAGAAAACCTGAGACAATTCTTACACTGTCTCAAAATACCCATCTCAGAACACCACCTGTTCAGTGAGACCACTCTGGTTCAAAAGCTACCTTGATGACAGAAGCCAGTATGTAAAATGGTAAGCTACATACTGTCTTTCTCCCTGTGAAAACTAGGTGTTCCTCAGGGATGTATTATGCAATATATATTTTTTAAAACTGACACAGCACATCAGTTCCCTCTGCTTGTCATTCAGTACAATGATGATTCTAGTGTAATTTGCTGAGCCCCATTCCTTAAATGAACATGTCAGTCACTCAAACTTCATAATTTGTTTAAGAGCTTTTTACCCTGGGCCTTTGATAAAAAGGAGTCTTGCATGGCCTGGTTGGACTTTCCTAGTAAACAAATGCAAATAAATAAATAAATAATAAAATAAAAAGTGCTCATGTAGTAGATCTTTCTTCTCAGTCCTGTCATTTGTCTGTTTGGGGTTCATTTCCTGCTTATCCTGTGTGTTTTTTGCCTGAAGACCTTGAACAATTCAGTCAAATCTGTTTACTTTGTCAGTACAGAGGTTGCAGCCCTGAATGTAATGTAGACAACCCAGATGCGTGAAGAGAGTCAGCTTGTAGAGATAGAATCGAGTGGCCAGCAACGTGTTCTTTCTCAAGGGAGGGTGGAAGATGTTGCAATGTTAGGAACATTCTCTGTAGTAGACCTGAAAGCTAGCAATGGGCTGCAGGAGTCATTTGGCTTTACCTGTTCGAGAACAGCATGCGGTAGTATAGAGTGTATGCCCCCCACATTTCAGCATGAATGACATTTGGGATTAGGACATTAGGGGGAGCAATAAGTAGCTCAGAAACTGCCTGCCTTCTCAGACATATTCCTGTCTTACAGATAGACAGAATCTGTTTTGTGTTAATTTACTTCTTCCTGTGGAAGGCAGGCAGTTTCTGAGCTACTTATTGCTCCCACCTTCAGCTAGCCATGATTGGTCAGCATTTTATAGGTCACCTTTTCTGGCTTTTCTCCATATGGTTACTAGTGCATCTGATCCCCTGACGATCCCTTTTGACTTACTTCTCCCTCAGAGTCTATGTAGGCACATAGATAATGTAGAGCTGCTGAGTCCTGTAATGACTGTATGAAATCGGTGGGACTTGTGATCATTATTTGCAGTCAAAAAAGGGTTGAATGGTATACGTGTCTGGCATACTGCTGGACTGCAGGTGTATCTCTGCAGTGATACCAAACAGAAGGTGTGCATGTGCTGCCATGCACGTCCCTAAGAAATCTGTAACACTTACAGTAATATATTATGAGAGTGCAGGCATGTGCACTTCCCTTGTCATAAGAGACGTTCCCTTTATACTCGTCCCTACTTGTAGCTGGCCACATAGCACTCAGGCTGATTATTGAGCCATGGTCATTCGCAGTAGTGTGGAACAAAACTGATGCACTGGTGAATTACTCTCACTCTGCACCGTCCATTGGACCAGACAATCCAGTGGATAAGAGCTGATCAAGAGGAGCAGTCTCTCAGGCACACGTCAAGGTTTTCTGTCCTTTTTTGCTCCCTGAAGCTGACCCTTGCTACTCTACGGGCCTTTCTTCATCCATTGGGCTTACCAAACCTTCTTGCTGCCCTTGGAGTAACACTGATCCATGTTTAGGGCCAATGAGGAAGTCTGTGTTTCTTGAGGCAATGTTACACTGTTACCTAGGGAATATTTGTACTTTAAAACATATTCCTCACCCCTTTGTGCACTTGTGCTGCCAAGAGGGTGGCATACAATAGATTTGCTGTATACCGTCCACAACTTTATATGCATTTCAGCCAACCCCCCTCCCCCTGTATACAGCACTTCCCATGCACCCTGACATCCACTTTGGAAAAGCAATAGAGGTATGTTTGACTACACTTCTTACTCCCAGGATGGGTACATCCATTCTCCCTACCTTGCCTTCAGACGCCTGAACCACTAGTTAAACTCTGGTCATCTAGACCATAGTCAGGTCTTTATCTGTCTATACCACAGGTAAGGCAGGGTTTTTCTGTACATCCACATAGGTTTAAAAGTGGCTGGCATAGGGAATAGTCCTTGCCATTGACATCTATAGCTCCATTTACCACTTAATGATGGCCATGCCGCCTTGTAAACTGCAGCTTTTTTTATCCTTGTTCTTCACCAGGGATTCTTCCATGGACTATGTGGCTGGACATGTACTCCTAACCCCCCCCCCCCAAGTAGAAGCATGCAGTCTCCAACCTCATCATTCCTCTCCTCCTTTATGTCAGCTCCAACAAGCACTGAAGTTGCTAGATGAACTCAGAGATAAGAGAAGTTTCCGTCTTTACTTGGGCTGCAGTCAAGACTTTTATCTCTCAACATCAGCAGCTCACTAATTTCAGAAGGTGCTGTAGTCTTCAGATTGGATAAGATGAGATTGTTTTTTTACAGTATCCACTAGGGTCTTTGCATTTAGTACGTTTATATTTTTTCTCTTACAATAGGGGGAGCAGTGCTTGAAGATGGTGACGGAATGGACTTAGTGCAGGTATATAATCCCAAAACTGACATCTGGACAGAGGTTGCTCCTATGCAGATTGCACGTTCAGGATCAGCTGCCTGCATTTTGAAAGGAAAGATTTATGTCATTGGTATGAATTTTTTTTTTGTGTTGAAGGAGGGTTATAGTAGTAACTACAGTCAAATAAATAAATGAAACAGAAATGTGTTTTAGTATAAAAAGGCACAAGGAGTATGTCTTGTATTTAGTAATTATGTTTTTCTTATGAATAGCTTGGTAATGATTTGCTAACATTCTGATTTTTTACAGAGCTTAGACTTTTTTTATTTAGACTTAATTTATGGAAGCCTGAAAGTAATGTATCATTTACAGTAGAATTGTTTAATGTTTTCATCTAGTTATTTGCAACATAAGTTTAAGTTATATGTGTGTTGTTTTCATTTGTTTTGTGTAACTGCATCTGGGAGGTGCAGGAAGAAAAACACATATGTAGCCTGGAGAAATCATGGGGGTTGTAATATGTACACTTCCATGGTGTCATTCTGCAGATTAATGCTGATGGTATTATTCAGCACAGAACAAGATTAAGTAACAAAGCAAAGACTTGACTGGGCCTTGTGAGCAGCTTTCAAACACAAAATACTATTGTCAGAAAGCACGTTATAATGTAGTAGTACTGCTGTAGCTAGGATGCAACCAATGGTTTTCCACCTGCAACACAAAATAAGATGAATTGGATGTAGACTCACAAGGGACTTTGAAACAGAGTGTGTTAGTAAGCATTTTATTTTGATTGGTAGTTGCTGATTTTGGTGACGGACAAGGAGGAAGATGGTGGGATTTGTGTCATTAGTAGATGCAGCAGAGTTGAGAAGAACAGTGATGGAATCCCAACCACTGAGGGTGTATGAAGTAGTGGAGAGGTAATCTCAGTTGAAGGGCTTTAGATGCAAGTTAGAACTTGAAAATGAAGGTACCAGAAATCTGCAGTTTCAGTAAACTAATGCAAACATGCTTTTGCTTCAGAAATTTGTGACAGTGACAGACTGTCCTTATTTGAGTAGTCAGTCCTCTATATTGTCTGTGTAATAGTTCTATTTCTGCAGCCACCTTTAGACATAACTAATGGATATTGGTAGTGTTGACAGAGAAGTTGGGTTAAGTTGTTGTATGTGGAGTGGGTTCATTTTTGTAGTGTTTAGAAGAGTGAACAATTTCACTTAGATTTCTTGAGAATGCTGCTAAAGTGCTATTGAGTGAGTTGTGGCTGCTTACAGTGTTGTTGTAGTAGTAGTAGCAGTAAATTGTAGTATGTGTTCAAGAATTTATAGTAGTGTTTCTAGACAGTAGTTGTAGCTATATATTAAAACGATTTTCTTGCTAACTAAATGCCCTACTGAACATTTCTGGAATGATAGGTGGTGCTCCACTGTGTGCTGTTTCATCAGGGACATCACAGTGGTTGTAAAATCAGTAGAAAGTAAGCAGGAGAATCATATTGTATTACTAACTTTTATCTGTAAAGCAGTAGTTGTTGAGTACCCATTTTTATGGAGGCATCCATGTGTTTCATTACAATTCATAATTCATGCAATTTGATCTACTGGCTGTGTCATTTGGTGTGTTTATTTATTCATCGGTGACATTTGTTATGTCATTTGATAACTGGTAAATGTGATAATCCTCACAGCTCAGGCATAAAAACAGTTACAAACGGTGAGTACATAGTATGTGTAGAAGGTTGTTTACACAATAAACAATACACATTGACAAGCAGAACTGAGTTAAATAGAGAATTTTTAGGTAAAGACTGTAGTAAATTAAGTTTCTAACCATGTATATGTGATATTATTTATTTATTATTTGATGTATTTTCTTTCTTTTTTTTACATCTTTAATATCTTGCTTGTTAACTTTGATCAAAGCCTCTATGACACCGCTACATGTTTGTAACCACTGTACCTTGTCATACCTCACGTGTGTAACTTAAGACACACATCTGTTCTTCCCTCCGGCTCGCACTTGCTTTGGTTGATTTTTATTTTTTAATATATTTTTATAGGAACTTATACTTGCTGACCTCACACGGTATTGCTGATGCCTTCATTTTCTCACTCTTTAAAGGTAGACTAACTTCATAGCAACTCTGTCGTATATTACCTGATATTTCAACTCTGTCTTTTAATATTTTTACACTCGAGCTTGAAGTATACCAGCTTTAAACTTCAGCACAAGTCTTCTCTCTAACCCTAACCAGCAGCTCACTTGAACTCCTTTAAAGCTACAATTTCCCAGATCTATTTTGAGTAGTGGAAGCTAGGTTAAGAAGGGAGGTGATGATTAGTGATCAGCAGTATGGTTTCATGCCAGGAAAGAGCACTACAGATGCAATATTTGCTCTGAGAGTGTTGTTGGAGAAATACAGAGAAGGTCAGAAGGAGTTGCATTGTGTCTTTGTGGACTTAGAGAAAGCATATGACAGGGTGCCTAGAGAGGAGTTGTGATATTGTATGAGGAAGTCGGGAGTGGCAGAGAAGTATGTAAGAGTGGTACAGGATATGTACAAGGGTAGTGTGACATTGGTGAGGACTGACATGGGAGTGACAGATACGTTTAAGGTGGAGGTGGGATTTCATCAAGGATCAGCTCTGAGCCCTTTCTTATTTACAGTGGTGATGGATAGGTTGACAGATGAGATCAGACAGGAGGCCCCATGGACTATGATGTTTGCAGATGACACTGTGATATGTAGTGAGAGTAGGGACCAGGTTGAGGAGACCCTGGAGAGGTGGAGATATGCTTTAGAGAAGAGAGGAATGAAGGACAGCAGGGCTAAAACAGAATGTATGTGTGTAAATGTGAGGGAGGGTAGAGGAATGGTGAGGATGCAGGAGCAGAGTTGGTAAAGGTGGATGTTGACGGTATGGGGGGTGTAGGGGGAAGGTGAGATTTTCCCCCCCAAAATTTTGGGCCTTTTTCGGGGCCCTAAAAAAATTTTAACCTTTTTGGTTCAACCTTTCACCAGGCTTCCGCGAAGAGATATTCTCAAGGAGCTGGGGAAGTAGTCCAGGATCCTTCAGCTGCTGGGGCTCCAGGAAAAGATTGCCTCTCAGCTAGCTATCCTGAATTGATATCTAACTCCTCCATGCGGCTCATATCTTATGCAGCCGATGGAGCGAACGAGCCAAGAGGCACAGGTGTTGCTCTTAGGCGCCAAGCCTGGATGCGGCTGTGTAATTTTGCGGACCCCTTTAAGGCGTCCTTCACCAATACCCCTTTGACGGTTCGGCTTTGTTCGGACCTCAGGTGAAGGATACTTTGACCAGATGTGAACAAGACGGTAAAACTCTTTCTGCCGTTGGAGTCCAGTTTTCCACTCCTTCTAGACCATATCCCAAGGGTCAGAAGGGGGAAGATGTGGTTCGTAAAGCCCAAGGAGCTACACGGACACATCGTGGTCAGTTTACCCCTAGAGGCAGAGGGGTAACAATAATACGCCGCCCTAGAGGCAGGGGGTCCTCAGAACCAGGGCAACAGGGAGCCTCTTCCTGAGAAGCCCTTTCAGCATCCCTGAGGTGTTGCCCGACTGTCCACCCTTGGAGGCAGTCGGGGAAGAATTTCACAGTACCCAGTAGCCTGGCAATCCCTATCACAAGAAGTGGGTACAGTCGATTATATCCGAGGGTTACAAAATCCCCTTCAAGGTTTCCCGACCTCTACAATCCCTTCCAGACATCTCACCCGGTCAAAGGGATTTGGCAAAACAGGAAGTTTCAAAACTCCTGGGAAAAGAGCCATCCAAACAGTGCCGCAGACCAAGTAGGATCCGGCTTCTACTCAAGATTCTTTTGGTCCCCAAAAGGACGGAGATTGGAGACCAATACTAGACCTAAGCAGACTAAACAAGTCTGTCAAAAGGCAAGATTGCGGATGGTCACGCTGCAATCCATTCTGCCCTTTCTGGGCAAGGACAACTGGATGTGCTCGATAGACCTTCAGGATGCGGACTATCACATAAAGATTCACAGGCGCCCAGAAGGTTTCTCCGCTGCTGGGAGCCAGTCATTACCAATTCAGAGCACTGCCCTTTGGCCTCACTTCAGCCCCCAGAGTGTTCACCAAATGCATGGCGGTGGTCACAGCTCACCTGAGACGTCGAGGATTCCAAGTGTTTCCTTATTTGGACGACTGGCTCCTCTCCGCCACCTCCAGGGATCAGCTTCTTCGGTCCAGAGATTACACCTTACAGCTTTGCAAGAGTCTAGGAATTTCGTGAATTTGAAAAATCCTCTCTGCTGCCTTGCCAATCTATCACCTTTATAGGCGCAGAGTTAGATACCGTCAAAATGTTAGCCAGACTAACAAATCAAAGGATTCTGGACATCCAGAAATTTGTTCAGCTTCTGTTACAAAGCAACAAGGTCAAAGCCAGGTTTGTCTTGAAGGTTCTAGGCCTAATGGCTGCAGCCATTGTTCTTCTTCCACTAGCTCGCTTCCACGTCGTCTCCTGCAGTGGATGTTGTTCACGCAGTGAAATGTCGTACCCACGATCTGCCCATGAGACACGAGATCTTAGTGACACAGTCTTGCAGGGCTCATCTACGATGGTGGGTATCTTCCCTCTTCTTCAGCAGGGCCGACCATTTGTTCCCCTCCTCCAGTTGCCACAGTCACCACGGATGCCTCTCTGATCGGGTGGGGGGCATTATCAGGGCAGGATGGTCCACGGACGTGGCAACCCATAGAATACCACCTGCACATAAATGTCCTGGAGATGAGAGCAGTGCTTTTAACGTTGCAAGCCCTCGACGACTTTCTTCCCACAGGGACTATTGCAGTACAGACGGACAACATGTCCGTGGTCTGGTACATCAACAAGCAGGGCGGAACCAGGTCCTATCCCTTATGTCGAAGCTCTCAGACTTTGGCAATGGGCGATCTCTTCTCAGCGGTTTCTGATAGCAACGCACATCCCCAGCAGGTCCAACCTATTGGCGGACAGGCTAAGCAGATCTATTCTGATGCCTCACGGTGGTCTCTCAATCAGTCTGTAGTGGATCAGATTTTTCTGAAGTGGGGCACCCTTGTTGCGATCTTTTCGCTACCCTCAAAACAGCAAGTGCCCAGATTACTTCACACTATTTCCTCTTCCAGGCCAACCCTTGAGAGACTCTCTAACCCAGGATTGGCCTCGGGACTTCTTTATGCTTTTCCTCCCTTTCCATTGATTCCACAAGTCATTCAGAAAGCCACCGTTTGAGAGCCAAATTGATCCTCATTGCTCCATATTGGCCTCGACAAATTTGGTTTCCGCCTCTACATCATCACCTTCTGGTGCAGCCCTGGCATCTGGACCCAGTTCCGGATCTTTTGATCCACCAGTCGGGTCAGCAGCACCGAGCCATTCATTCTCTCAACCTCACTGCTTGGTTGCTCCACTTCCTTCCCTAGCCAGGCTACCAATGATTTCTGACTCAGTCAGAGACATTTTAGTGTCTTCTTTAAAGTCGTCCACTAGAACTGTTTATGCTAGCAAGTGGCGGCTTTTCTATTTGGGCAAACGCCAAAATATTGATCCCTTCACCTCCTATACATTCTGTTTTGGATTTCCTGGCGGAGGTTTTTCATTCAGGATCGTCATCATCTACAGTCAAAGTACAAATGGCTGCTATTTCCAAATTTCATGTTGGCTTGCAGGACAATAACATCATGTCTCATAGGTTATGCAGTAAAGCCTTTTGAGAGGAGTTTTTCTCCTAAAACCGCCTGTGAAACATCCTCCTCCGCAATGGGATCTGAACTTAATGTTGGCATCCCTAATTCTACCTCCTTTCGAACCGCCTGCTATGTGTTCTTTAAAGTTGTTGACTTGGAAAACTATATTTTGCTGGCTGTTACTTCTGCAAGAAGAGTTTCTGAGATTCAGGCCCTCTGTATTCGTTCACCTTATCTGGTGTTTCATAAGGATAGGGTTTCGCTCAGGACTAACCCTTCCTTTCTTCCCAAGGTTGTATCTCAAGCCAATATTAACCAATCTATTGATCTACCAGTTTTCTTTCCTAACTATTCTGACAGAGCTGAACAGAAGCTGCATTTTTGGATGTTCATCGTCAGCTCAGGTACTACTTACATAGGACTAAACAACTTAGAAAATCAGACCAATTGTTTGTCTCCTATGCAGGAAACAGGTTGGGTCTTCCAGTATCTAAAGTGACCTTATCTAGATGGTTGACTTCCACCATTTCCTATGTGTACTCTCTAAGGGGCAAACAACTATCTTCTAAGCCAAAAGCTCATTCAACCAGGAGTCTATCCACTTCTGTAGCCTTTCAGGATAGATTTCCCATTGACACTATTTGTGCAGCAGCTACTTGGGCCACGCCTCATACTTTTGTGTCTCATTACAAGTTGGATTTGGCCTCCAGAGATAGGGCCAGTTTTGGTTCCACTGTTCTCAAGAGTCTGTTCCATTGAGCCACCCGGGATACAGGTGCTAGGGACCGGTCCCATCCAGCAAGAATGAAGGCGAGATTGACAACTTAACATTTAGAAGTTATGTACCTACCATAACGCTCCATGTTAGTTGTCTTCATCTCGCCTTCTTCTTATCCCACCCTCCTTCCCCTGGCCTGGACAGATCTTGGAGAGTTCCTATTAGATAGCTTCCTCCGAGCATTGTTATGAGGACTTCTTTTAGGAACCATGGTTCCTAATTATATTAGGATAAGTCTTTAGCAGGGTTAGTTAGCTGCCAAACGAGATCTGAGGTAGTTCCGCCTTGCATCATGGGATATAGGGTTGCCTCGAGCTGGTAAAAGGAGTTCTCGAGCTAAAGCTAGTGGTCGAGCCGAGGATCGGCTCCCAACCCATCCAGCAAGAAGAAGGCGAGATGAAGACAACTAACATGGAACGTTATGGTAGGTACATAACTTCTAATTTCCGTCTTTACTTGGGCTGCAGTCAAGACTTTTATCTCTCAACATCAGCAGCTCACTAATTTCAGAAGGTGCTGTAGTCTTCAGATTGGATAAGATGAGATTGTTTTTTTACAGTATCCACTAGGGTCTTTGCATTTAGTACGTTTATATTTTTTCTCTTACAATAGGGGGAGCAGTGCTTGAAGATGGTGACGGAATGGACTTAGTGCAGGTATATAATCCCAAAACTGACATCTGGACAGAGGTTGCTCCTATGCAGATTGCACGTTCAGGATCAGCTGCCTGCATTTTGAAAGGAAAGATTTATGTCATTGGTATGAATTTTTTTTTTGTGTTGAAGGAGGGTTATAGTAGTAACTACAGTCAAATAAATAAATGAAACAGAAATGTGTTTTAGTATAAAAGGCACAAGGAGTATGTCTTGTATTTAGTAATTATGTTTTCTTATGAATAGCTTGGTAATGATTTGCTAACATTCTGATTTTTTACAGAGCTTAGACTTTTTTTATTTAGACTTAATTTATGGAAGCCTGAAAGTAATGTATCATTTACAGTAGAATTGTTTAATGTTTTCATCTAGTTATTTGCAACATAAGTTTAAGTTATATGTGTGTTGTTTTCATTTGTTTTGTGTAACTGCATCTGGGAGGTGCAGGAAGAAAAACACATATGTAGCCTGGAGAAATCATGGGGGTTGTAATATGTACACTTCCATGGTGTCATTCTGCAGATTAATGCTGATGGTATTATTCAGCACAGAACAAGATTAAGTAACAAAGCAAAGACTTGACTGGGCCTTGTGAGCAGCTTTCAAACACAAAATACTATTGTCAGAAAGTACGTTATAATGTAGTAGTACTGCTGTAGCTAGGGATGCAACCAATGGTTTTCCACCTGCAACACAAAATAAGATGAATTGGATGTAGACTCACAAGGGGACTTTGAAACAGAGTGTGTTAGTAAGCATTTTATTTTGATTGGTAGTTGCTGATTTTGGTGACGGACAAGGAGGAAGATGGTGGGATTTGTGTCATTAGTAGATGCAGCAGAGTTGAGAAGAACAGTGATGGAATCCCAACCACTGAGGGTGTATGAAGTAGTGGAGAGGTAATCTCAGTTGAAGGGCTTTAGATGCAAGTTAGAACTTGAAAATGAAGGTACCAGAAATCTGCAGTTTCAGTAAACTAATGCAAACATGCTTTTGCTTCAGAAATTTGTGACAGTGACAGACTGTCCTTATTTGAGTAGTCAGTCCTCTATATTGTCTGTGTAATAGTTCTATTTCTGCAGCCACCTTTAGACATAACTAATGGATATTGGTAGTGTTGACAGAGAAGTTGGGTTAAGTTGTTGTATGTGGAGTGGGTTCATTTTTGTAGTGTTTAGAAGAGTGAACAATTTCACTTAGATTTCTTGAGAATGCTGCTAAAGTGCTATTGAGTGAGTTGTGGCTGCTTACAGTGTTGTTGTAGTAGTAGTAGCAGTAAATTGTAGTATGTGTTCAAGAATTTATAGTAGTGTTTCTAGACAGTAGTTGTAGCTATATATTAAAACGATTTTCTTGCTAACTAAATGCCCTACTGAACATTTCTGGAATGATAGGTGGTGCTCCACTGTGTGCTGTTTCATCAGGGACATCACAGTGGTTGTAAAATCAGTAGAAAGTAAGCAGGAGAATCATATTGTATTACTAACTTTTATCTGTAAAGCAGTAGTTGTTGAGTACCCATTTTATGGAGGCATCCATGTGTTTCATTACAATTCATAATTCATGCAATTTGATCTACTGGCTGTGTCATTTGGTGTGTTTATTTATTCATCGGTGACATTTGTTATGTCATTTGATAACTGGTAAATGTGATAATCCTCACAGCTCAGGCATAAAAACAGTTACAAACGGTGAGTACATAGTATGTGTAGAAGGTTGTTTACACAATAAACAATACACATTGACAAGCAGAACTGAGTTAAATAGAGAATTTTTAGGTAAAGACTGTAGTAAATTAAGTTTCTAACCATGTATATGTGATATTATTTATTTATTATTTGATGTATTTTCTTTCTTTTTTTTACATCTTTAATATCTTGCTTGTTAACTTTGATCAAAGCCTCTATGACACCGCTACATGTTTGTAACCACTGTACCTTGTCATACCTCACGTGTGTAACTTAAGACACACATCTGTTCTTCCCTCCGGCTCGCACTTGCTTTGGTTGATTTTTATTTTTTAATATATTTTTATAGGAACTTATACTTGCTGACCTCACACGGTATTGCTGATGCCTTCATTTTCTCACTCTTTGAAGGTAGACTAACTTCATAGCAACTCTGTCGTATATTACCTGATATTTCAACTCTGTCTTTTAATATTTTTACACTCGAGCTTGAAGTATACCAGCTTTAAACTTCAGCACAAGTCTTCTCTCTAACCCTAACCAGCAGCTCACTTGAACTCCTTTAAAGCTACAATTTCCCAGATCTATTTTGAGTAGTGGAAGCTAGGTTAAGAAGGGAGGTGATGATTAGTGATCAGCAGTATGGTTTCATGCCAGGAAAGAGCACTACAGATGCAATATTTGCTCTGAGAGTGTTGTTGGAGAAATACAGAGAAGGTCAGAAGGAGTTGCATTGTGTCTTTGTGGACTTAGAGAAAGCATATGACAGGGTGCCTAGAGAGGAGTTGTGATATTGTATGAGGAAGTCGGGAGTGGCAGAGAAGTATGTAAGAGTGGTACAGGATATGTACAAGGGTAGTGTGACATTGGTGAGGACTGCGGTGGGAGTGACAGATACGTTTAAGGTGGAGGTGGGATTTCATCAAGGATCAGCTCTGAGCCCTTTCTTATTTACAGTGGTGATGGATAGGTTGACAGATGAGATCAGACAGGAGGCCCCATGGACTATGATGTTTGCAGATGACACTGTGATATGTAGTGAGAGTAGGGACCAGGTTGAGGAGACCCTGGAGAGGTGGAGATATGCTTTAGAGAAGAGAGGAATGAAGGACAGCAGGGCTAAAACAGAATGTATGTGTGTAAATGTGAGGGAGGGTAGAGGAATGGTGAGGATGCAGGGAGCAGAGTTGGTAAAGGTGGATGAGTTTAAGTACTTGGGATCAATAGTTCAGAGTAATGGTGAGTGTGGAAGAGAGGTGAAGAAGAGAGTACAGGCAAGGTGGAATGGGTGGAGAAGAGTGTCAGGAGTGATTTGTGACAGACGGGTACCAGTAAGAGTGAAAGGGAAGGTCTACAAGAGGGTAGTGAGACCAGCTATGTTATATGGGTTGAAGACGGTGGCATTGACGAAAAGGCAGGAGTCGGAACTGGATGTGGCAGAGTTAAAGATATTAAGATTTGCACTGGGTGTGACTAGGATGGGCAGGATTAGGAATCAGTATGTTAGAGGGTCAGCTCAGGTTGGACAGTTTGTAGACAAAGCAAGAGAGGCGAGATTGCGTTGGTTTGGACATGTGTTGAGGAGTATATTGGCAAAAGGATGCTAAGGATGGTGCTGCCAGGTAAGAGGAAAAGAGGAAGGCCTAAGATAAGGTTTATGGATATAGTGAGAGAGGACATGCAGGCGGTTGGTGTGAAAGAGCATGATGCAGAGGACAGGAAGAAATGGAAACAGAAGATCCGCTGTGGCGACCCCTAATGGGAACAGCCAAAAGAAGGTGATGATTTATTTTTTCCTTCATAAGTTGTATCTATATTTTTGTACCCACGAGACGTTTTCAGGCAGATCTGATAAGGCATTTGCGAAAGCATATAAGCAGAGACAACTTTAGTTTTTTTTTTTTTTGAGTTGGAACTATACAAATGACAAGCGTTTAATTTATTTTATAAAAATAAATACATACTGTGCCTTCTAGAGCCCAAACCAAGCAAAACCAGTGACAGATGTTTATTTTTATTATTCCACTACACTTCCCCTCACCCTCTTCCACTTCTCCAAACCCTTTAAGCTCCTGCAACTTCTGTACATGTGCTGTAATAAAATTTATAACCCCCTCCCTCCCCCACTTGTATTGTTCTATTCATTCACAGCCACACTTGAGTTTCTAATGAAAAATATAATTTATAAGATTTAATAATGTTTTTAAAACTAGAAAGTGTGTGACTTGAGTGACTGGTTTGTTATTAAATAACAAAGTTAACTTAATTACATCTTAAATGTACACCTAGATATCACTAAGGTGGAGTCTTTGTAGATTAATTTACATAAATGCAGTTGTGGGCGCTATTCTCCAGTAACAATAAAGGTTTTCCTCTTAATAAAACGTGGAAACTCAGTTACGATTCAAGGTCCAAGTCCAACAGACCACTAGGTAAAACGTTTCAAGACACGAATTTATTTGACAAAAAAAAAACAGATTAAGCACTTTCATCTCCCATATGGAGACTTCATCAGAATCTGTTACACATACAAATCTTCAGTTTAAATACATCTAAGTAAAACACACTTAATTAATCTTGACTTCTAATAGACTGGCCATTAATTGACACTGATTGACATTGAGGTAATGCTGAACCAAACCTTTGGTAATTTACACTTGAATATAATACAAAGTTGTAAAGGTTCATAAGAATTCATGATCTTAACATTTCATAATTTTGTTTACAACTTGTATAAATGTTGTAAAAATTAAATATAAGTAAAATCATCAAAGAAATTGTGACAGGAAATACTCATTTCTTGTTAATACATTAATTTGGTGTATAAATACCAATAAATATATAAAAAAATATATAAAAATGTATATAAAATGTATATAAAATATATATATAGTATAAAAATATTATATGTTAAAATATGTTAAAACCACATTTATTCTTGTACCTTAAATAATGTTGAACAACTATGTTTTAACGTACACCCTTGATAAAATAAAATATATTATATATACATGCTCCATAAGGACTGAATCTGAATATTTTATTTATTTGTTTATTTACATAAGTTACAACAGTTAACCATCTATCGATGTCTCTTTGGGTCATCAGCGAGAATCTTAAGGGCTGGGTTGATGGATATGTGGTCATTCAATCCATAATTTCCACATGCATCCAACCTTAACTGCCAAACCATCTCCCTAAATTCCAGTTTGGTTTCCCAATCCCCCCCCCCCTCTCTTGCTTCACCACCTCTTCCAATATCCAAAATTTAAAATCTGCATCTCTACATATCCGGGTGTGTCTAAATAAGGCATTGTTATCGTTCATTTTGATAATGTCTCTATTGTGTTCATATATACGTGCCCTTAAATTACGTTCAGTTTTCCCTATGTAGTATTTCAGACATTTCTTACAGTAACACAGATATACCACCCCTTTTGTGTAACAACTATAGTATTTACTACCTATCAATTTCAAATTTATATTTGGTAGTTCCAATTCTTTAGTATCTGCCATAAAAACACATTGTGCACACCTACCACATCTAAAAGTACCATATTTACTACTTGCTCCACTTGGAATGTTTTTCTTTTTCTCAAATATATTTTTCAAATTTCTGTTCTTCCTAAAAGCATATCTAAGTGGTAATTGGAAAACATCTGTCTTATTAGGCATTTTACTAAACATTCCCCATGCATCGTTGATGCATTTTTTAATCCATCTGACACCATTAAAGTGTGTCAAAACCAAAAAAGGAAGTCTCTCTTCCTCATCTTTTCTGGTGCTAAACATATTTTCTACCCCAATCATACCTGTATTTGTTAGTAGGTGTTTTGTATAGTGTATCCAATCTATCTATTACAGCGTTTTTGTTAGATTCAATCATGTGGTCAGGATATCCCTTTTCCTTGAACATATTGTGTAGTATTTCCATTTCTTCCATCAGTTCTGTTTTGTCAGAAGTCATTCTAGCTAGTCTAATCATTTGTCCTTTTATTATATTCATTTTTGAGTGGTAGGGATGGTCACTCTTAAAATGTAAAAAAGAATTAGAGTAACATTCCTTCCGAAAAATTCTGGATTTGAATTTTTTATTTATTCTATCTTTTGTCAATTTAACATCCAAATAGTGTATTTCTTCTGAGTCAGAATCGTAAGTAAACTCGAGAAATTCCGTACTCTGATTGATGTGTGTAATAAATTTATTAATTTCATCTTCGGGTCCGTCTCACAAAATAAATATATCGTCCAGGAATCTATAATAGCCTACAATATGTTTGTAAAAAGTAGAACTAAAGACAAAATGTTTTTCCCAGAATAACATTATAATGTTTGCGTAAATGGGGGCACAGGCAGATCCCATGGCAACCCCATCTGTTTGGTGGTATAAATCTCCTTGAAAATAAATGTAGTTATACTTCAAAACAAGTTCCATATTTTCCATAACTAGCTTAAAATCATCAGGTGTAAGAATTTTCATCTCCACTATCATATTTTCAAACCATTCCAACCCAATTTGGTGTGGAATGACCGAAAATAAATATCTCACATCAATTGTCAAAAAAACAATACCATCCCTGTACTGGGTGGCACCTATTTTAGATAAGAAATCCCATGAATCTATTAAAATGTGTGGAAATTTCTTATAAAATTCTTTTAGTTTGACGTCCACAAAAATTGCAAGCGGTTGTGTTTTTGAACCTTGTGAGGACACAATTGGTCTTAAAGGTGGACTTTCTTTGTCCTTGTGCACCTTAGGTATACCAAATATTGCTGGAATAACCGGTTTTGTTACTCTTAGAAAATTGTATAATTCATTGTTTATTAGACCTTGTAGTAAATTGTCTTCTAAAATCGTGTCTATTTTTCTGTAAGAAATATTCACTTCATTCCTAGATGCTAGGCTGTACCTACTATCTTTGTCCAGTATATCACATATTCTCTTAGTATAATCCCATATATCCATTAGCACTACCCCTCCACCTTTATCAGGTTTCATTATCCACAAATTAACATTGTCACTTAATTGTTGTAGAGTACAAATTTCATTCTTAGTCAAATTGTGTCCTATGGGTGAATGTTTGTTATATCCATCCCTTATTGTACCCATGACACATCTTTCAAAATTCAATATGTCTTGGTGTATTGGGGGGTTAAAAGCACTGGCTTTCTTGAGATTAGTTTTTTTGTATTTAGTATTCCTTTCTTTGAACATGTGAAATAAATTCAATTTCCTAGTAAATAGCCTGATATCTAATAGAATTTCATCAATCCCAGGTTTTTTAACTGGGACAAATGTGAAACCTTTTGTAAACAAATTGAAGTGTTCTTGTTTTACCTCAACATCTGTTTAGTTATAAATACAAAAATTGTCTTTAGATAAAATAACTACGTTAGACCCAACATTTCTCTCTATATTGTTTATACAATTTTCGTTGACATTAACACATTCTTGAGGCGTGGTAGTACAAATGTTACTATCTATTGAATCTCCCTGACACCCCCCTTCCCCTTGGAGCTATACAAATGACAAGCGTTTAATTTATTTTATAAAAATAAATACATACTGTGCCTTCTAGAGCCCAAACCAAGCAAAACCAGTGACAGATGTTTATTTTTATTATTCCACTACACTTCCCCCCACCCTCTTCCACTTCTCCAAACCCTTTAAGCTCCTGTAACTTCTGTACATGTGCTGTAATAAAATTTATAACCCCCTCCCTCCCCCACTTGTATTGTTCTATTCATTCACAGCCACACTTGAGTTTCTAATGAAAAATATAATTTATAAGATTTAATAATGTTTTTTAAAACTAGAAAGTGTGTGACTTGAGTGACTGGTTTGTTATTAAATAACAAAGTTAACTTAATTACATCTTAAATGTATACCTAGATGTCTGCCTAGATGTCACTAAGGTGGAGTCTTTGTAGATTAATTTACATAAATGCCAATACACTTCCACCTGGGTGTCACACAGATGTTTTTTATTCCTCTATGTTTTTTTTTTTTTTGTTGTTTTAAAGAATCGGCACCAGACGTGTTATTTGAACAAAGTGATCTACACTCATCTGCCTGGGATTATTTTTAAATTTCACTTTACGAAGAATTTTTATTTATTAAATTTATTTAATTTAACATTTGTTAACCGGGAAAGTCCAACTTGGAACACAGCCAATTTTCAGTGGAGGCCTGGGGAAAAAACTCTCCAGATGCATGTCTTTGTAACATGGGAGGAAACCAGAGCACCCGGAGGAAACCCACATGAACGCAGGGAGGACATGCAGACTCCACACAGAAGGCACTCCAGCCGAGAATCGAACTGGAGACCCTCTTGCTGTGAGGCGAAAGAATTTTAACCATGACAGGTTCCTGGTCTTCCTTCTTCTTTGCCTGAACAGAACAGTGCATTTTTTGCTACAGATTCAAATACCAGATGTTTTGAAGAGGGAACCACGGTGACTTTTAAGAACACCCTAACCTACTAAATACCAAGGGGAACAAGAAAGGCAGGTCACATTATCATTTTGTGATACTAAGGACTCCACTTGAACAGTCTTTGGTTGGCTACCTCTCGTAAACTAGTTGCAATTCAGCATTTTTTCTGTAATATTCTATGTAAGAAGTGCTTCCACATCCCCACACTGAGTCACACATAGTGATGTAAATCACCGACTGTAGAAGTGTACACATCCCATGAGCCCATTATTTTTTTTTTGACAATTTGGATCTCCTTCCTTGCTATCTTTAATAGAATCCTACCTTTACATGCCTAAGCAGATGAAGACCAAGTTTCCATTTGTCCATCATACTACCGGCCATGAACAATACCTATATTACCTTTACTGTCTTTTTTTCAGCTTTTTATCAAATCATCACATTTTAAGCTGTAATATGCATTTAACTGTTTTAGTTGTTGCCCTCGGATAGATCTATTTGCCTGCAACCAGAACAGACATCTCAGACTGTTCTGCTCCAGGGCCCCTTGTCAACAGCCCTAGAGGATGGACACCATGTCTTTCAACTGGGGGGAGTGGGAGTTCCTGTATACCTTCCCCCTAATCCCAAAGGTTCCTTGAAGATTGAAATGGACAAGCCCAACATCTTGTTATTGACTCCCTTTTGGGCGAGATGGCATTGGTTCTCCCTTTTACTCCATCTTCACCAGGGGCAATCACTACAAGTTACCTCACCAAGTGGACTTGCACAGAGCAAGGGCTTTCTGATTCACCACAACCTTCCGGCTCTCAGCCTGACTTGCTAGTTGATCGAATCTTAATTCCATTCAGGCACCAATTTTCAGAGGATGTGCTTCAGGTAGTAGAAGAGGTGAGAATATCTGCCACTTGAAAAGCTTAAATCTCAAAGCGGAAGAGATTTTACATATGGTGTCACAGGAACAATGTGAACCCCTGTCAGGTGGGTATTCCAATAATTCTAACATAAATTTATGATATGACAAAGTCTGCTAATTGACAGAAACTCTCATCCTAATAAATGTGGATCAAGGAAACTTTTTAATAGCTGATTATTTGGCATTTACTTAGAATCTACTTGAGTTTTTATTGGCTGTTTTTGGGACTTAGTATTTTAATCTCTTTTGTCTTCCACCAGATTATATTTATGCCACTCATGGTTTATCCTGTTTTACTTTTGACAAGAGTGATTTACTGGGTTTATCGCAGGGTTTGATTCATGTTCTTGACCCTTCCTTTTCTGTTTCTGGTAAAAAGATAAAGGGATTTTTCACTGTTTGAGGATGTTCAAGAATTTGAACAACAAAATGATTTTGAAGGCATAACTTCTGTTTTATGTCCTCAGATATCTGATTCTGAGATGAGTGTTGCTTCTGACAGTACTTTGGAAGTATTTTATTTTTCTAAAACCATAAACAGAATGAATCAATTGTTTCATTGGGATCATAATGATCTTCCACTGTTTTTGAAGAAATATGATTTATTGCAAATGGAAAATGTTCATCATTTTCTCTACTTTGGTAGTCTGTGGGTTGTATCTTGCCAAGGATACAGCAACTGGCCTGTTTCCTAATGCTTTCACTCCACCCCTACACTGTCATTCTGGCTGCTAATAGGCTGAACCCCTTCTGTGAAGGGAGCTACAGTGGATATAAAAAGTTTACACAACCATTAAAATGCCAGGTTTTTGTGATGTAAAAAATGAGACCACAATAAATCATTTCAAAACTTTTCCCACCTTTAATGTGACCTATAACCTGTACAATTTAATTGAAAAACAAACAAGTCTGTTAGGGGAACAAATATAAAAAATAAAAAATGTATAATAAGCTGGTTGCATAAGTGTGCACACCCTTAAACTAATACTTTGTTGAAGCACCTTTTGATTTAATTACAGCATTCAGTCTTCTTGGGTAGGAGTCTATCAGCGTGGCACATCTTGGCTTCCTCGGTAAACAAATGTTAAATAAATGAAATAAATAAACTAAGTCCTTTAGGAAAGCTAACCAGCTCTCTGTTTCCTATTCTGATACTAAGAAAGGTCAACCTGTGTCTAAACAGACTATTTACAGGTGGTTGTCCGTTGTTATTGTTTTTGTTACTCTCACCATGAAAAATCCATTCCAGGCAGTGTTTAATGCATATTGTACTGCTGCTTCTACAATGGCATACTATTTAGGGGTGGAGGCAGCAGCTTGGTCCTTTATCCATACATTTACAAAGCACTACAAACTAGATTCCTTTTACAGGTCCAGGGCAGGCTTTGTTACGACTATTCTCCAGGGACTATGGACTGTTATCCTTCCTCCTCCTAGGTTGGATAAGCTGTGGTAGTCTAACCATAGACTACTACAGCAGTGAAAATGATAAACACAGTGCAGTTGTGTAAGTTGCACTTACCTGTAACAGTCGATATTCAAATTATTCACTGCTACAGTAGTCGTTCCTACCCATCATTCCACTTTTTGTATCTCGTTCTTGTGGGACATATTGTTTTTGATTTCTTATATTTTGGTTTGTTCAGGACGAGTTCCCCACTTTTTGTTGAGGGTCAAGAAAGTGCTGAAGATTTTTAGTCACTCTGCGTGTTTTTATAGCTCCCTCCTAAAAGGACTCAACCTATAAGCAACCAGAGTGGTTGCGATGGAAGGGATGAAAGGTTTTGGAAGCTGTCCAGTTTCATCCTTGGCAGGAGACAGCCTATAGGCTATTGCAGTAGCAAAGAGTTCAAACATCTACTGTTATAAGTAAGTGCAGCATACACAACTCTGCTTTGCTGAACCTACTCCAGTACTTCCTGTTCTTCAGCATTAGAAGTGGTATTTATTACAGCTTGTAATTTGCCTAACAGTCAGCCTGCTGCCTTCAAGAAAGCAGGTAGAGTGCATAAAGTTCCTCAGTTTTAGAAGTTTTTGTTTTCTAAACCCAGATCAGACCCAGCAGTGATTTCACTGGTAAACCCAGCTGTTGCTAAACATCTGGATCTGCTGTTGTCTTTTTCATCTGTTCCTCAACTGATGGGTTTTGGATCCGGCCTTGGCCACTTGGCAGACTTCAGTCTCCATAGCTTGAACTCCTTCCATTACGCATAATCCTCTAACTACTCATGCGTTACCTCAGATCTCGTTTGATGCTTTAGCAGTAAGATATGGTCACCATTAGTTCAAGTGATTCACTTTTGAGAGATTTATTCTTTTTGGTAAGTACCCCCCTTTATCACTGTATTTCTCTATTTTTATCTCCATTTAGGTGTATTGTTTTTATTCCTTCCCTTGTATAAAAAAGACAAAACAACTATTTTTTCTATAGCATTGGAGGTGGCATTTATTACAGTTTGCAACTTGCATGACAGCCAGCCTGCTGCCTTCATAAAACCAAGTAGAGTACATAAAGTTCCTCAGTTTTAGAAGTTTTTGTTTTCTAAACCCATACCCAGACCCAGCAGTGATTTCACTGGTAAACCCAGCTATTGCTAAACATATGGATCTAATGTTGTCTTTTCCATATGTTCCTCAACTGATGGGTCTCAGATCTGGCCTTGGCCACTTGACAGACTTTTGTCTCCATAGCTTGAGCTCCTTCCATTACCCATAATCCTCCAACACCTCATGCGTTACCTCAGATTTCGTTTGATGCTTTAGCAATAAGATGTGGTCAATTCTCCTTTGAGAGATTTATTCTTTGAGATAAGTACATTCCTTTATCACCATAGTTCTCTATTTTTCTCTCCATTTAGATTTATTGCTTTTATTCTTCCCCTTATATAAAAAAGACAAGATGATTAATATTTCTACTTCTTCAGTAGTTTTTAATGTTTGGGCCTTAAGCCCATGCTCTTTCTTTCACTACGTTTGGGGTACATTGCATCTTTATTACCTTTGCTAGTATTTTTCATTATCCTTTTCCTGCTTTTTTCACTGTTCAGCTATTAGTAATTGTAAATTCTTAGTAATTTCTAATAATTTTAAGGATGTTGTAAAAAACTGCTAGTTTCAAAAAGTGCTTTGCTTGCAGGCAGGCATAAGATTCCAAAGTTTGATAGCCATTCAGTATGTGTGTACTGTTTGGGTCCAGGGCATCTTGATGTTTCTTGAAACATTTGTGCTAGGTTCAATAAAAGGTCCTCACAAAAAGGTCATCTGATATCCTGGATAAAAAATCCCACTAGTCCTTAAATAGGACTGGGTTGGCCTCTAAGACAATTTTAGTATAGAAGTCAATGTATATGGCTAAACAAAATGTTTTGTATGCCTTAGCACCAACTGTAGGGTGCATGGGAGGATTAGAAGCATTTTTGTGCACCTTGGAGATATCAAAAAAATGGTGGGGGTCTTTGGTTTATAGACATATGCAAAATTAAAGCCTTCAATTATAATCTGATTGTGAGGACATTATTTTTGCTACTATTGATATTCAAGACCTTTACTCTGTAATTCCTCACAAAGTTGGTGTTGAATGTTTTTTACGAATATCTTAGGTACTATACGGCCATAAGCCAGGACAAAATAGATGTTTTAAGGGTTTTTATGGAAATTGTATTAGAGAATAACTTTTTGGTTTTTGAAAACCAACTTTTCAGACAGACAACAGGGGTAGCCATGGAGGCAGCAGGTGCCCCCATGTTTGCCAGTGCAGTTCTCTCATGCTGGGAAACAAATTTTGTCCTGAGTTCTGAGTTTAAGAATAGTTGGCTCTTATATGGGCACTTTTTAGGCAATATGATTTTTTTTCTGGATGGACAGTAAGGCAAGGTTACATGAATTTTTAGACTGTTTGCCCACAACTACCAACTTTTTAAAGTTCACCATGGATATACAGGGTGATACTGTGCACTTTTTGGATGTTAACTTGAGAAAGAACAAGGAAAAATGGGGTTTGACTCTAGTATTTATTGTAAACTAACCTATTCAGATTCATTACTCCATTTTGAAAGTATGCACCCCTTTACACCAGAAAAACTCTCTGCTGAAGGGACAATGTGTAAGATTGGCCCAGATGATATCTAGTGACATAGACTACCAAATAGAAATGGGGAAGTTGAGGGAAATGTTTAGAAGAAGGGGTTTCCCCCATACTTTTCTAGCTAATATCTTTGACTAGATAGATTCTAAGAGAAGATAATTTTGTACCCTTATTAGACAGGAGGGAAGGGCTTGCGGCTACCACTATTAACCCTGTTATTAGTACTAGGGGGTTAGTGAAGTGGAGCAGCCTTTCAGTAGGGCCCTGTTGTTAACTTATACCTACAGTTTCAATTGTCTTAGATCCATTGTGGAGAGGAATTGGAAAATGTTTGGGATAAAGAATACATTGATATTGTGGAGCCTAAACATGTTGTTTATAAAAAAGACCTCCGTTTTAAAAAAAATATTGGAGGAACCGGGGTTATTGAACCATGAGGGTAGGATGTTTAAGTGCAGTAATTGGAAACAGTGCCAGTACATCCTTGAGGGGATCTCTTGTTATGTGCAAGACTATGGTGAAATCTTATTTCATCAAAAATTTTGTTGTGGAAGCAAAGGTGTAGTCTATATGACTCTTTGTGGATCTTGTTCTGCATTGTATATTGGCAAAACTAAACTGTGTGTAAGAAAAAAGAATCTACTAGCACGTATTTGACATAAAGAAAAACAATGACAGGATTGCTTTATTTAAACATTTGAAGGAGTATCCTGCACACAAATTTAAGTTCATTATTATTGACCAGTTTGACCTGGGACTGCAGGGGGATCCTTATGACAATTATTTGGAATTTTTGGAGCTTATGTGGCAGTTGAGGACTAATGCCACACTAGCCCAGAGTCTCCACAAGAGCGTTTCTATAAGAAGCATTTTAAAACTTAAAGCCTCTTATTTCCTTTCTTGACGGGAAACAGTCTTTCTTTATTTTTTTATTTATTATTTATTTTGTTATTTTACATTTGTTGACCAGGCTAGTCCAGCTGTATATATGCCCATTTTCAGCAGAGGCCCGGGGAGAAAAGCTCCTCAAAAACACAGTAAAATATACATAAAATGACAGTTATCACAGATGCAGATACAATACATATATAAGCAATTTTTTACATGACAGTTTTTACAGATGTGGGTGCATAATATATATTAGCTATTATTTTCACTTCAGTACATTGCTGCTTACAGAATTGTTTTACTTACAATATTAGGTAAGTTCAAAAAGCCCATTTTCTTTATGGTTTTCAGAAAGCAACTAGTATATACATAAGAAGTGACAGGTGTCTTGTGATAAATGGGGTAAATTAGCCTGGGTTTGCACATGGACATAACCAATGGGATTTAAGGTAGATTTTCAATTTGTTTTTAAATAGGGTTGTTGAGAATATAGAGGTCAGGTCACTAGGGAGTGAGTTCCAGGTTTTGCCCACGATATTAGAGAACAATGACTCACCAGCCATATTGTTGGTTTTACCTATTTGTATTAATATTTTATTAGATGAGCGTAAAGTCTTAAGGTTGTTATAGGGGGTGACAAGGTTGGAGAGAATTAGAGTATTGGTAGGCGGATACAGGATTTTATGGGCAACTATTAATTGGTTAAATAGTAGTAAGTTTGGAAACTCATGTTCAAAATTAAAACAGTGATGGGTTCTAAATGTGGATCCTGTTGCAAATCTGGCAATATTATTGTAGGAGATAGCCTTGATGTCCTTCATGGATGTATCTGCAGTCATAACAACTGGGTTGTCCTGTCGTCAGGCAGCCCTGCAGTCGGCCGGATTCCAAAGTCCGGGTCCGGCTTCGGCTGATGTCGCACTTCACCCGACGTCATCTCTGCTGGTCTCCGGGTATAAAGGCATCAGCCGACGCCATTTTCTTCAGTCTTTCTTGCAGCGTGGCTCAAGCAGAAGCTGTTCGCAAGTGCCGGTCGGTCGGATCCAGAGATTTTACTACCGAATACTACTTGAAGACTTCTAAAGCTAAGTACCCGTTGGGGACTCTTTCTTGCCTCAGCCGATGTCAGAAAAAGTCAATAACTGTTTAACTTGTGGGAAACAAATACCTCATAAAGATTTCCACTCTTACTGTTTGCCTTGTTTAGGCCCAGACCACGACGTAGCAGCCTGTTCGGCCTGTGCTTCCTTCAACCGACGAACGCTTAGGCGTCGGTCGGAGTTTGCTGAACAGTTTTTCGGTTCAGAATTTGCGTACATTATGCCGTCTGATCCTCCGACTACCCAAATTGTTAAGAAACGCAAAGAAAAAGACCGACACTCGCGGTCCACGGTTTCGGCCTAAACCATGGTGAAGCAAACCGCGAGTGTCTCGGTTTCGGCCGAAACCGAGAAAACTGATCAAAGCACAGCTGAATCTTTGACTACTTCTGAGGTTCCTGCTACCTTACTTGAATCGGCCTCTGACATTTTACCTACGACAGTGGCTTCTAGTGAATTATCAGACACCATCCCTTTGGATGTCTCTACCCCAGCACGTGGTGCTGCTAGGCCTCCTGCAGCCATGTCCATTAAGGCCTTTGCCAGGGCTAAAGCAGCCAAGTCTACTAAATCAGTGCCTGTTAAACCCCCCTCAACCAGGCCTACTTCTAGTTCACAAATGCTTACTCTGGCAGAAGATTTAATATCCTTAATCAGGGGATCTCAATCTCACCCAGACAGGGCCTCTCAGCCCCCAGAGAAGAGACCTAGGGCAGAGCCCCCCGAGCCTGTGTCCTCTGATGATTCTGCGGATGACTCAGATATTACAGACCAGCCAGAGGCTCCTTTCTCCAATTATGAAGACTCAGATGCTGAAGAATCCATTCCAGCTGCTTCTCCACCAGAGGAATTCTCCTTTGGGGAAACCTTACATACCATGCGAGAACAATTCCAATGGCAGCAACAGGATTTCTCAGATTCCAGAAAAAGACTTAGGACTTTTCTGCACCTTCCACAACACAGGCCCTTAGCTATACCTCCTGTCCTCTCTGTTGTGGACGATGCCTTTAATGATGTCTGCTCTGCACCAGATTCCTTACCTCCAGCCCCTGCCAAACCAGACAGATTTTACAGGGTACCAGACACGCATCATCACCTTTACAAGGCCCCACTTGCAGACCCCGAAACTATTTCCCAGGGGCCTAAGGCAGTAGCCTCGGCCACAGCAAAAAACCCTATTCCTTCTGAAAGGGAAGCCAGGTCCTTAGACAGATGGGGCAAAAAAGTTTATACCTCAGCTACTCTCTCAGCTAGAGCTTTAAACTGTCAGTTTCACATGATACAATACCAAGAGTTTATGCTTGATCAGTTAACTAAAAAACTATCCTCTGATGACTCTATAGATAAGAAATATGTATTAGAAATGGTAAATAACATACAACAGTTAGTAACCATTCCTTAAAATGTGGCTATGATGCACTGGAGGCTTCATTTAGATCAGCCATGACTGGCACAGTGATAAGAAGACATGCATGGCTGAAGGAACAAGTCTTACGGATCATGTTAAAGCTAAGTTATTAGATGCTCCTATGGATAAGACCAGTTTGTTTGGTACACCTGCCCAGCAGGTAATGAAGAAAATGGAAGAAAAGGCAAAATCTGTTCAAACGGTTAAAGATTTCTTGCAGGTTCAGCCCCAAGGTTTAGCAGGAACTGGCCTGCCAAAATTGGTCCTTTCCTGACTCCACAAGATCCCAAAGGGGCAGGAATAGACGTTCCAGAGGCAGAAACCAATCCAGAGGAGGTTCCTACAGAGGACGACAGTGGCAAGGTAATAACAGAGGCACAGACTCAGCCACTACCACTACAACAGCACAATCACAGTGACTTAACTCTACATCCGCCTACCAGGGAACAAATAGCAGCTCCATTAGGCGGAAAATTAACCTTATTTTCGAAAAACTGGCACTACATCACAAAAGGCAAGTGGATTTTGCAAACCATAGACCAAGGTTACCGGTTCCACTTTCACACATTACCAGTCAAAAGAGGAATGCCAAACCTGCCTCCAAATCAAAAAACAGAAGCTCTACAACAGATAATGCAATTAGCAAAGATGAGAGCTGTGGAAAGAGTGCCGATAACAGAACAAGGCAAAGGATTTTACTCCAGACTATTCCTAGTTCCAAGAAAGGAAAAAAGTTGGAGACCTATTCTCGACCTGTCCACCTTAAATACATACATCATTGTCCCGAAATTCAAAATGCTGACCCTACAGCAACTTCTTCCCATGCTGGGCAAGGAGTGTTGGCTGGTAACTCTAGATCTCAAGGAGGCATACCTGCACGTCCCCATTCGACCAATTTGCAGAAGATACCTCAGATTTCTTGCAGGATCAGAGCATTATCAATTCTCAGCATTGCCCTTTGGCTTATCTACTGCGCCCAGAGTATTCACAAAATGCCTGGCATCAGTAATCGCCCACTGCAGACTACAGGGAATCCAAATTTATCCATACCTGGACGACTGCCTGCTACAAGGGGACAACAAAAGCAAGCTGACAACAGATTTACAAAGGGTCATTTACTTGCTACAAGCACTGGGATACACAGTCAATTTACAAAAGTCAAGGCTGATACCATCCCAAACAAGGACATTCCTGGGCGCGGAATTGGACACTGTAAAACAAATGGCATTCCTAACCGCAGAAAAACAAAAAGAACTCCCTCTTTACTTCTTGGCTCTAACAAAACAGAACAAGTTAACAGCAAGAAAAGTCCTGCAGGCCTTGGGCTACATGGCATCATGCATAATCTTGGTTCCACATGCCAGACTACATATGAGAAAACTACAGTGGTACCTAAGGAATTTATGTTCCCAACACAGGCACAGCCTAGAAGCAGAAATTCCACTAATCCCATGCCTAAAACAGGAGTTCCTATGGTGGGCACAAGCATGCCAGTCAAACCCAGGCCTACCCTTTCACAGCTATCAAGCAAGCCAGACCATCACAACAGACGCCTCAGACCTAGGATGGGGGGCTCACATGCTGGACAAATGCGTACAAGGATTGTGGAAGCCGGATCAACTCCACCTGCACATCAACCTAAAAGAAATGCTGGCAGTAAAACTGGCAATCCAAAATTTCAGACCATTTCTCAAAGAGGGCCTTTTGATGATAAGGACAGACAACACCACAGTCATGTGGTACATCAACAAGCAGGGAGGCACTCATTCATACCCCCTATGCAGAATGACTTTGGAGCTTTGGAACCTGGCACTCAGCTACAACATCCAGTTACAGGCAATATTTGTACCGGGGAAGGACAATACTCTAGCAGACATATTGAGCAGAACCACATCGGATGCCCACGAATGGATGCTACACCCGGACATCTTCAAGACCATCTCAAAGAAATGGGGAAGACCACAGATAGATCTATTCGCTTCCCCTCTCAATCACCAACTCAAAAAATTCTGCACAAGGACATTCCACCCACTTGCATGGAAAGTGGATTCGCTCTCCTTCAGCTGGAAAGGTCTAACAGCATATGCATTTCCACCTCTTCCCTTGATTCACAAGGTATTACTAAAAATCAAGGAGGAACGTCCAAGGATAACCCTGATAGCTCCAAACTGGCCAAGACAACACTGGTACCCGTTACTGAGGAGCATGTCTCGGGACAACATGTGGCCAATACCCCTGATGCCTTTGATGTTAACTCAGAACAACTACAGCATCATACATCCAAACCTAAAAACGTTGCAACTGACTGCATGGAACATCACATAGCAGCAACTAACCCAGAACTTTCCCAAAGGGTTAAAGACATTATCCTTGAAGCCCGCAGACCTTCAACAAGAAGGAACTATGCAGGAAAATGGAAAAGGTTTGTCATTTGGAGCACTGAAAGAGGAAAAGATGTGTCAATTATAGATATGGCAAACACTCTGGAGTATCTGGCAGAGCTTCTACATACAGGCCTGTCCTATTCCTCCATCAAGATACATGCATCAGCTATTTCAGCAGAATACAGCTTTGATCCACCTGTCTTTTCACACCCTTTACTCAGGCAGTTCCTCAGAGGAATCAAGAATGTAAAACCTCCAAGGAAACCACCATTGCCAGCTTGGGATTTGAACTTTGTGCTAGAAAAATTGACACTTGCACCTTTTGAACCAGCAGCTACAGCGGACCTACAGCATCTATCGTGGAAAACTGCTTTCCTACTGGCAATAACCTCAGCAAGGAGGGTCTCTGAACTTCAGGCCCTAATGGCAGTACAGCCCTTCCTAATCTTCCACCAGGATAGAGTGTCCATGAGGACTAATCCTACGTTTATGCCTAAGGTGATATCCAGAGTGTCTTTAAACCAGGCAATCCACCTACCTACCTTCTTTCCCAACCCACAAAACAGAGGGAAAGAATGCTGCATTCCTTGGATGTACATAGACAGTTACGCTACTACCTGGACAGAACAAAAGTAGCAGAAAAACTGACCAGCTTTTTGTAGCCTATGCAACAGGAAGGGAAGGAAAAGCAATTTCCAAACAGACAATCTCCAAATGGATAGGAAATTGCATACGGTTCTGTTACTCCTTCCATGGAAAACCAATTCCACAGAACATAAGGCCTCATTCTACAAGGGCAACAGCCACTACCACAGCCTTCCTACGAGGTGTGGCAACCAAGGACATTATTGAGGCGGCTACTTGGACCTCCGTGCATACATTTGCCAAACATTATAACTTACCAATGTACTCCAGATCCCGAGCAGGGTTTGCCACTGCTGTGCTGCAAGGGATCCTAACCACACCATAATCTAAATTTTTCCTCCTCCCTTAGTTGGCTGTGGTATTCTACCCAGTTGTTATGACTGCAGATGCATCCATGAAGGACATAGTACAGTTTTGTACCTACCATAAATGTAGATGTCCGAACTGGATAGCATCTGCAGTCAGGATTACCCTCCCTCCTGCCCCTCTGTGGTACTCCTAGGGTATTTACCCTCCTAATAGCTAGCTAGTGGGGGGAGTCTTTTATGGTGTATTTGTTTGTATATATGTACATACATGCTTATCTTCTGAGTTTGCCTTCTATCCTTTTGGAAACATTGGCATTTATCCAAAAATTAGCCTTCCAGGAAGGGCATCTGGCATCTGGGGCAAGAAACACTGAAGAAAATGGCGTCGGCTGATGCCTTTATACCCGGAGACCAGCAGAGATGACGTCGGGTGAAGTGCGACATCAGCCAAAGCCGGACCCGGACTTTGGAATCCGGCCGACTGCAGGGCTGCCTGACGACAGGACAACCCAGTTGTTATGACTGCAAATGCTATCCAGTTCGGACATCTACATTTATGGTAGGTACAAAACTGTACTTTCTGGTTGTTTTTAGACAGGTTAGTATATATAGGGGAGGCATAGAAGGAGGGTAGAGATTAAGTGGATGCGAGCAAAAGTAGCCCTTGCTAGTGGAGTCAGAAAGGGTTTGATTCTATAGAGGGAGCCAAGTTTTTTGACAGTTTTTATAATATTGTTAATGTGATTATCAAAGTTAAGGTTATTATCAATTAGTACCCCTAGTAGTTTTGTAGTTGAATCAGGAGATATGATAGTACCATTGTCTGATGTAACAGTGAAGTTAAGAGGGGGGCCCTATAGGTGGGAGTGAATAGTAGGAGTTTTTTTTGGGGGGGGTTCAAGATGAGGCAGTGGTGTAGAAGCCATTTCTCAACTGTGTTAAACACATTTTGGTTGAGGGTATGAAGGTCTGATGGAGAGGTGGCTGAGCAAATTAATCTGGAATCATCTGCATATTGTATACAGGTAGCTTGAGGTATTGCAGAATGTAGTTAGTTGATAAAACGGGAATATAGGAGCGGTCCTAATACTGAGCCTTGGGGGACACTGAGTGCAATGGGGAGATGGGGAGATAAGTTGTTCTCCCACAAAGCAGCCTATTGCCTATTGTTTAAGTAGGATTGAAACCATTGTATAGCCAGTGCATCAAGTGATAGGTGTTTGAGTATGTTTATGAGAAGTTGGTGGTTAACCATATCGAAGGCTTTTGAGGCATCAGTAAAGAGGGCTGAGGATAGATTGTTGTTATTGCGATTTTTGTTAATATAGTCAGAGAAGGATAAGAGGGCAGTAGTGCTATGAAATGGTCTAAAGCCATGTTGGCAGTTGGCTAATAAGTTATCTATAAGATGGTTTAACAGATGTTCATCGTGTTACCCTGCTGCAGTCATCACACTTGGGTTATCCTGTCGTCAGGCGGTCCCGCAGTCGGCCGGAATTCCAAAGTCTTGGTCCGGCGTCGGTTGCTGTCGCTGTGTGCCAGGGGTATATATAATGCAACCGACGCCATTTTCTTCAGTCTTTCTTGCCGCACGGTGCCCGAAGCAGAAGCAGTTCGCAAGTGCCGGTCGGCAAACTCCTGAGATTTTCGAATTCGAATTTCAGGCCGAAGTCTTCTATAAAGCTAAGTACCCTGTTAGGGAAACTTTTCTTGCCTCAGACCGATGTCAGAAAAAGTTAACAATTGTATTTCTTGTGGGAAGCAAATACCTCATAAGGATTTTCATCCTTATTGCATACCTTGCCTAGGCCCAGACCACGACATCACTTCTTGTCGGTTTTGTGCTAGGTTTAATAAGCGTACTATTAAAAGACGCTTTGATTTCGCACGACACTACTTTGATAGAAAATTTAACTACATCATGCCGTCGGAGCAACTGACTACCAGCGTGCACAAAAAATGCAGGGATAAGGACAGGCATCCCAGGCCTAAGCCAGATTCTGAGGCCTCGGCTGATCCGGTCTCCGGTCCTCAGTGAGGCTCCGACGCAGCCCCTGACTACCGCAGATCTGGAACCTGAGACCGCTACAGAAATTTTGACGGAATGTACCAGGCCGACGCAGACTTTTACTTCAGGCCCTTCCGACGACTTTGCTTCAAAAGACGTTGGTGCTACAGAAACGCCATCAGTTTCTGAAGGCGTTTTCAGACCGACGACTCTCACCATTAAAACGTTTTCTAAGTCGAAGACTCCTTCTAAATCTAAAAGGACTGCACTTCAGTCTCCTGTTCAAGGCTCTATGCGTAAGAAACAGATGCTCAAAATGGCTGAAGATTTGATGTCTTTAATCAGGGGTTCACAGCCCCCTCCTGACAAAAGGCCTAGACAAGAGGAAGATTTTGCTTCCTCTGAGCAAATGTCCATTTCTTCAGACTCCTCTGAGGACCAAGACTATTCCTTCTCTCCTTATGAAGATTCTGATGCTGAGGACTCTATTCCCTCAGCTTCTCCTCCTGAAGACTACTCCTTTGGGGAAACTTTACACACTATGAGGGAACATTTCCACTGGGAAGGTCAAGACTACTCTGATTCAAAGAAAAGGCACAGAGAGTTTCTTTTACTCCCCCAACACAGACCACTTGCCATCCCACCAGTTTTGGACATTGTGGATGATGTCTATTTAGAATCCAGTTTCAACCCAGACTCTCTACCTCCTGTTCTGGCTAAGCCTGACAGATACCACAGAGTGCCTGATTCCCACAAATTTCTTTACAAAAGCCCAGTAGCTGACCCAGAGACTATCTCCCAGGGTCCCAAGGGGGCTAAGGCTTCTATGGCTAAAAACCCAGTACCTTCTGAGAGGGGTTCCAGAGCACTAGACAGGTGGGGGAAAAAGGTTTACACCTCAGCCACACTAGCTATGAGGGCACTGAATTGTCAATTTCATATGCTTAAGTATCAGCAATTTCTAATCTCTCAGTTAAAGCAAAGAATAACCACTCTCCCTCAACAATCTGAATTGAAAGAAGTACAGGATCTGTTGCATGCCACTGAGCAGGTGGGCAAACATACCTTACAATGTGGGTTTGATTCTTTGGAGGCCTCCTGCAGAGCAGCTGTCACTGGGTCTGTTATACGTAGGCATGCTTGGTTAAAGGAACAAACTCTGCCTGATCATGTTAAAGCAAAACTACTAGATGTTCCCTTACAGCAGGATGTTCTTTTTGGAGTTAAAGCAGAAGAAGTTTTAAAGAAAATGGAAGATAAGGCAAAATCTATGCAGACAGTCAAAGATTTCCTACAAGTACAACCCCCTCGCTTCAGCAGAAACTGGCCAACAAAAAAATTGTTTTTTTCCAGCCACTGACAAGACCGCAGAGGGGTAAATACAGACGCCCAAGGGGCAGAGGACAACCACAAGCCCAGTATAAACCTCGCCAATGGGGCAGTACAACACAGAAGGGAGGAGAAGACCGGTCTCAATCCACCAGAAGGCAAACTCAATGACTTGCACCTCATCTGGCCAAGCAGTACTCTCTTGGCAGCCCCCTTGGGGGGAAAACTCGCACTTTGTGCAGACAACTGGCACATGGTCACAAAGGACAAATGGGTCCTAGACATAATTTCACGAGGATACAGATTCCACTTTCACACCTTGCCAATGAAAAGAGTAATGCCAAACCTGCCACAAAATCAATGGGCAGAGGCACAAAAGCAAATTACAGCTCTCATGGACATGAGAGCCATTCAACTGGTACCTACTCGAGAGCAAGGCCAAGGATTTTACTCAAGACTCTTTCTAGTGCCCAGAAAGGACAATGCCTGGAGACCAATTCTGGACCTTTCAATTCTAAACACTTACTTACAAGTACCCAAATTCAAGATGCTAACACTACAGCAGCTACTTCCCATGTTGGGCAAGGAAGCATGGCTAGTAACGTTGGACCTCAAGGAGGCATACCTGCATGTCCCTATCAGACAAAGTTGCAGAAGATACCTCCATTTCATTGCAGGTTCAACCCATTACCAATTCTCTGCACTGCCCTTTGGCTTATCTACTGCCCAGAGTTTTCACAAAATGCCTGGCACCAGTAATTGCATACTGCAGACAAAGAGGAATTCAAATATATCCATACCTGGACGACTGCCTCATCCAAGCAGAAAGCAAAGACATTCTCTTACATCATCTGGCCTTTGTAAAGCATCTACTAAACTGCCTGGGGTACACAGTAAACGAAAAGAAGTCAAAACTAGTACCCTCACAAAAAATTACATTCCTGGGTGCCAGCTTGAATACAACGGCCCAGAAGGCTTATCTTACGCCAGACAAGCAACTACAACTGACTCAATATTTCAAGAAAATGGCAACAAAGACCCAATTAACTGCAAGAAAAATTCTGCAGGCTTTGGGCTTCATGGCATCTTGCATACTAATAATACCATTTGCAAAGCTGCATATGAGGAAATTACAGTGGTACCTAAAAAGCGTATGGTCTCAACACAGCCACAGCTTGGACACAATGATATCTCTCATTCCCTGCCTACAACAGGAATTTTTATGGTGGTCACAGGCATGTCACATCAACAAGGGTCAGCCTTTCACCTTGCCCCCAGCCAGGCAGACTATCACAACAGATGCTTCAGACTACACCTGGGGGGCACACATGGCAGGACAATGCATTCAAGGCCTATGGACTGCAGATCAAAGAAATCTGCACATAAATCAAAAAGAGATGCTAGCTGTACAGAAAGCTCTGACAGCCTTCAAAGATCTATTACATCCAGGACAACTTGCAATAAAGACGGACAACACCACAGTAATGTGGTACATAAACAAACAAGGGGGTACTGATTCCTACCCTCTATGCAGGCAAGCAATGATCTTATGGAACACAGCTCTGCCCTACCAAGTCCAGTTACAATCTCAATTCCTGCCAGGACAGAAGAACACATTGGCAGACGACCTCAGCAGAAACATCAAAGATCCCCACGAGTGGAAACCAGATCCACAAATATTTGCAATGATAACTCAAAAATGGGGCCTTCCAAACATAGACCTGTTTGCCAGTCCTCAAAACTACCAACTGACAAAATTTTGTACAAGGACATTCCACCATCAAGCTTGGAAAGTGGACTCTCTCTTTCAGTTGGAAAAACCTGACAGCATATGCCTTCCCTCCATTACCTCTCCTCACAAAGGTTCTTTTGAAGGTCAAAAAGGAGAGACCACGACTGATTCTCATAGCCCCAGACTGGCCATGCCAGCACTGGTACCCGCTATTGAAAAATATGGCCCACAGCCCACCATGGATATTGCCTCAAATACCCCATTTGCTCACACAACAAAACAAACAGATTCTTTACAGCCAGCTCAAAACTTTAAATCTGGCTGCATGGCAAATCAACTAAACATCCAACCAGCTCCTCTTTCACAAGCAGTTCTGGATGTTATTCTGGAAGCCAGGAGGCCAAGCACCAGGAAGGCTTATTCGGACAAATGGAAAAGGTTTTGTGCCTGGAACCAAGCTAAAGGCCAAGACGCAATTCAGCCTCACATGCCTCACATTATTTAGCTGAGATGTTGCACAAAGGACTTTCCTATTCCTCAATTAAAATCCATGCTTCAGTTATTTCAGCTCACTACAACACAGATCCACCTTTATTTTCACATCCTCTTCTAAGGCAGTTCCTCAGAGGGGCAAAAAACATTAGACCACCCAGGAGAGCTCCTACACCAACATGGGACCTCAACTTTGTTCTGGAAAAACTAACGCTACCTCCCTTTGAACCAGCTTTCTCTGCAGATCTTCAGTTCCTATCATGGAAGACTGCCCTGCTCCTAGCAATAACTTCAGCTAGGAGAGTCTCAGAGCTACAGGCACTAATGGCAGTGGAACCTTTCCTCATTTTTAATCAAGACAGAGTTTCTCTACGAACTAATCCTTCCTTTATGCCTAAGGTGGTTTCCAGTGTATCTTTAAATCAAACCATCCACTTACCCACCTTCTTCCCCAATCCACAGAACAAAGGTGAGAGACTCCTGCATTCCTTGGACATTCACAGGCAGCTTCGTTACTACTTGGACAAAACTATGGCTTTCAGAAAAACTGACCAGCTCTTTGTATCCTATGCTACAGCTTCTCAAGGGAAGGCTATATCTAAGCAAACCATTTCTAAATGGATAGGTCATTCCATATGTTTCTGCTATACCCATCATGGGAAACCAGTTCCTGCTACCATTAGATCCCACTCTACCAGGGCAGCAGCTACCTCTACAGCCTTTCTCTGGGGGGTTCCTACCAAGGAAATTTTAGAAGCTGCAACTTGGAGTTCAGTACACACCTTTACCAAACACTATCACTTACCTCTTTACTCTAAGTCCAGGGCGGGCTTCGCCACTGCATTTCTGCAGGGCCTTATTGCCTCCACTAACCCTCTATGATGCCTCCCCCCTACCTTAGCTTTGGGATTCAACCCAAGTGTGATGACTGCAGCAGGGTAACACGATGAACATAGTACAGTTTTGTACCTACCATAAATGTAGATGTTCGAGTGTTCACCCTGCTGCAGTCCAGGTTACCCTCCCTCCATCCCTTCTGATCTACTGGCAAAATCTCTTCTATGCCTTACTGATGTATTTGCTTATAGCTGAAGGGATTTTGTGTTTGTGCAGTGTTCACTCCATTTGGTACTAATTCTGACCACCTTTTTGGGGGCACCTAACATCTGGGGCAAGAAAAACTGAAGAAAATGGTGTCGGTTGCATTATATATACCCCTGGCACACTGACGTCAGGGAAGAGGCGACAGCAACCGACGCCGGACCAAGACTTTGGGATTCCGGCCGACTGCGGGACCGCCTGACGACAGGATAACCCAAGTGTGATGACTGCGGCAGGGTGAACACTCGAACATCTACATTTATGGTAGGTACAAAACTGTACTTTGTCTATGAATGCATTTCTCCATGATTATTGCCAGTGGAGATAAAATAGCAATAGGTCTATAGTTGGATAATTCATTGGAGTTGCCACCTTTATGCAGGGGGATAATATGAGATCTTCCAGATGGATGGGGTAGTTCCTTCAGTGATAGTTCTGTTAATCAGGATGGAGATTGGGTAAGCTATGGCTTTTGCAGCTTTTTGCAGATATTCTGCAGGTAGAAGATCAGCTGCAGGGGTGGTAGGTTTTAGTTTCTGAATAAAGGGTACAGACAAAGGATTTAGGGACAGGTTTAAGCTGAAATGAGGGAGGTATGCTAGCAGTAGGGGAAGTCAGAGATGATCTGTCAGGAGTTAGTTGATTGGCAAGAGACTGAATGGTCTCAGTAAAGAACTTGTTAAAGGTATTGGCGATTTGCTTTGGACTTTCATGGTCAGAGCCTGATGGGGTGGGTGTAACAGAACAACCTGGGTATAAAAGTGTGTTAATCCCTGCCCAGAACTTTTGTGGTTTGTTTTGATGGGTTTGTTGGTGTTGGATGTAATAGTGTCTTTTGTCTGACAGAATGGCTTTTTTGGTATAATTTCTTAGCTGTCTAAATTTTAAGTTATCCTATGGGCTTTTAGTAGTACGCCACTTGGCCCAGACTTTATTTCTGAGGAGCATTTTTTGTTTGGTTGTTTTTGAGAGCCAGGGGGCATGTTTAATCCTAGTTCCAATGGTTCATTTTGGTGCATGGCAGTCTAGAATACTTAAGAATTTAGTATTAAAGTATTTTACTGCTTCTTCCAGAGGTAGGTGTTTGAGGGATGACCAATCACATGCCTTAAGTTCGTTTTGGAAAATGTCGGGGTTAAACTTTTTGTTGCTTCTTATTGTCCTATAGGTGATTGGGCTAGGAATGTCACTCTTAAATCTGATTATGAAGGTGAGTGCACGATCGCTTAAATCATTGGGGAGGGTCCCTACTTTGTAAGTTTGGTGTTATCTATTTATTAGAATCCAGTCTAAGGTGCTTTCTTTGTTGAGTTTGTTGGTCCTTGGGGAGGTAATGGTTTGAGTAAAACCATGTAGGTTAATATGAGTAGTAGGCTGTTCAGTAGTAGAGCTTTTCCAGTTGATATTAAAATCACTTAGTACTATTGTTTCTTGGGGATAGTTAGTGGAAAGCCAATTGAGGATATCTTCTAGGATATTAGTGTTATTCCCTGGGGGAAGATAGACAACAATAATATAGATGGATTTACATTTATTGAGTTGAATCTTGGAGATGAGTATTTCAGCATTACTAGTTAGAGGGGGTTTAGAATCTTCAGAGGACACCTGTAGTCCAGATTTGTATAGTATAGCTACTCCATCACCCTTCTTAGCTTTTCGGTCAAGTCTCAAGATACTGTACCCTGGGGGAATAACTTCATTGTCTTGTATAGATGGCTTGAGCCATGTTTCAGTGAGACACAAGATATCAAATGAATGTACATCCATGAGAGCATGTAGGTGGGAAACCTTATTATTTATGCTCCTGATATTAAGATGGGCTATTAAGAGTGAGTTGGGGGGTCTGGTGTGGAACTGAGTGTTAGTGGGGGTTGAGGTATGGGGCTCTGTGGTCATGATAGAATTTGGGCTGGGATTGGGATGTATATCTCCATCTATTAAGGAGTGGGATTGTATTCTAAGTGTAAGTTTGAGGAGTTTACATGTTAAGTACTGGGATTTCCTAGATTTTGTGCTAAAGTATCTGGTGTGAGTCAGCCTATAATGTTTTGCTGGTAGGTAGGTTGTTGTGCTGAAAGTGTTTGTATGGCTATAAAAGATTGCTAGAGTTGGAGTGGAGGTTTGCTTTGTAGGGTAAAAAAGTGTTAAGCAGGTAGGATGTTCATACAATGTAAGGAAGTAAGGTATGGTTAGAATAGGTATGAGAGAAAATAGAAGTATGATTTCCAGGTGTGGAGAGGTTGTTATGAGTGACATTGTGGTAGCATTATATATAGGGTAAGGATAAAGGGTTAAGGTAAGTGGTTTGCAGTGATAAGTATTGAAGGAGCTGATTCTAGCACTTTAAGGACTAGGGAGCTATGAGTGATTGATTGGATGAGGGTGTATAAAAGTAGGAGTACTGGGGGCGGGTGGGAATTGGGGGGCAGGGTAGGAGAGCGGAGTGAGCCCGCAGGGCGAACGGAGCGGTATAGACCCAAAGAAGGAAGAGGACCCCGAGAACAATCAGTGAAGAGCTGACTGCTGCGGTAAGGTAAAGTGGAGGTGAGTGAGTTACAGTGAAAAAGGAGGAGTGTGTAGGATTGGGATAACAGCAAGTAAAAGAAAAACCAAGATGCCTGCTAAAACTATTTCAAGACAGAGGGATAGATGTTCAAAGCTAGTAATACTAGGAGCAGTATTCTATGTAGAGGACAAAGGATAAAATGTAACAGAAGCTACACAAAAGTTTTGGCAGATCAAGGAATAAGGGAGGGAAAAATGAGAGTGCTGCAGAGGCTACCAGAGGGTAATATGTGGAGGTTTAGGAAAAGAGAAGATTAGATTATGGCAGCTGGCTGTCCTGGCTTGGGAACAGACTTTAAAACCATGGAAATATGTTATTCAAGTATAAATATTAACACAGTGGGTATAGAACACATACTTTTCTTGTTTCCTTTAAGGGGCCTTACTGCTTTAAGGGGGTTAGTTTAACTTTATAAGGGTTGGCAGTATAGCAGTTGAGTTATGGGAAGTATAGTGTCATACAGACTGCAAATATTGAATTTTAACTGGGCAAATTATGTTTTTTCAAGACCAAAAATCTGTTTTTAAATGTTTTTTTACATATGTGAAAGTTTGCTATGTAATCTTCCCTTTTCTACTTTTATTGTAACAAGCTCCTTCAAAAACTTCACTGTTGCTTATGGGCTATACTCACTGGCTGCTATTGTTTTGTTTAGTTTGACTTGTCTTACAAGAATGCTATGGTTATTGTTGCTTTAATTATTTTAATTATTCAGTTATTTTATTTAATTGATAGTTCATTTAGAGATTTGTTCAAAGGGCATATAAAGTGTGTGCTTTTGGTGTTTGCTTGTTCTGAAGAAGTCCACTGTACCAGTGGATGAAAGTGCTTAATTTTTTTAGTAAAGGACTTTCATTTGTGATATTCTGCTCTGAAGTCTTCTCCTTCCATGTTGTTTTGTTATTTAGTTTGTTACTGTGGAGTGCTTTTCACTTGGGTGTAGATAGTTCATCCTTCACTTCCTTAAAGTTGTGCAAAGCCTTCCTTAGGCATGCCTTACTGCTGCGCCCACCAATAAAAGATCCTGTATCTCTTTAGGATCTTATAATAATTTTTCACTCCCTCATTCAACCCACCTTCAAACCATCAGCAAAAACAGAATTAAAGCTTTTGTCCAGGAAAACTCTTTTTCTAGTTGCCATTACGTCAACAAATTGGTATCTGAACTCCAAGCACTTTCTTCTCAACCACCTCACCTGATTATTCACAAGGGCAAGGTTTCACTTTGGATTAAATCTTCCTTTCTGCCTAAGGTGGTATCAGAATCTAGCCTCAACCAGTCAATCAATCTACCAATCTTCTTTCCAAAATCAAACAAGGCAGAATACTGCTGCTGCAGCTGGAACTGTTATAAGAACATTTACTTATCTGCATACTCCATACATTTTCCCTTAGATAGAGAAGTAGCCTTTGGACCACCTGCTGCAGAGGTCCTAAAAATGTGATGGGCGCTAATACAGGGAGTGTCACGGATTTTTTCAGCCTTCCTTCTGCAAGTTTTCAAGGGGGTTAATGCCACTTCTGCAACCTGTTATAAAATAAATAAACTAAATAGATACAGATACAACCAGCTGCTGGATAAAAAACAGTAATAGTAGGGAAGCTCCAAGGAGAAAGGAGAGGCACCCCCCACCATCACCAGAATAAAGGACAGTGTAGCAACTCTGAATGACTATTTTCAGAATCTTCCTTTCAGAGTCCTCCCCCACCCCCCTGTTGCCTTTCCTGGAAAGTCTTTAATTCTTCCCAAAAATCTGAAATTCCATTTCTCTCTTCAGCAACAGATTGTCTCAGACAAATGAGTTCAGAGAATGATTGATCATGGGTACACATGGCAGTGGCAGTCTCTTCCTTCTTTTTCAGGGGAGTCTTCCTCATCTGCCAGATCAAACTTCTCTTTTGCCTCCTGTAATTTAGCATCTGCTAACTCTGGGGATGATAGGAGAGGGCTTCTATTTAGTTATGTTTCTGGTGCCAAATGAGGTTGCTTCATGGAGTCCAGTCCTAGATTTTTCCTTTTTAAACCAGTTTGTAACAATTCCCAAGAGTTTAAAATGTTACTTCTTCACAACCTGGTGTCTCTCATTCTCCATTTAAGTTTTTTGGTGACCCTAAATTTAAAAGATGCTTATCACATTCCTATAGCACCAGATTTCAAATGTTTCTAAGTTTCTGTATCTGGATCACATTTTCAGTTATCTGCATTATCTAGGGTGTCTAGCTCCACCGATAAGGGGACTGCTTACTGTAAGGTATTCACATTTTATTACTTATCATTGCAGAGCCTTTTTCAAAGTGTGAGGAATCATTCACTTGGATAACAGAAGTCTTGCACAGTTTGAGGTTTCAGCAGAACATTCAAAAGGCTGGATTGATTTTTTTATCACAGGATTGTTTTCCTGGGGCAACTTATAGATGCCTCAGTTCAAAGAGCCTTTCTTCCACAAGTAAAAGCAGATCGATGTCTAGATCTTTTCCCTCAGTTTTTCCACTCACAATAAGGGAATTTCTGAGGATACCAGGATTCAAGACTTCTATGATTCTCATGATTTCTCTAGCAAACCTCAACATGAGAACACTTCAGTGGTACCTAAAGATTCAAGATTCAAGAAACTTCATTGTCATTTAGGACCACACAAGTGCAGTCTAAATGAAATTACAAATGTCAGCTCACGAGAGAAATGCAGTGCAAATAACATAGATACAGCAGTATCAGCGAATAACATAAAGAAAGTAACACGTATGACATGCAAGAGGCAGTTCACATTACATAAACACACTCAAAACCCATTATCCAGTGATAAATAATAAATAAATACCCACCACCAAACTCCTTCACCGTTAAGATAGGACTCATTAAGATGTAGACCCCCCCAATGACTCAGGACACCCGCTCCTCCTACCTGGACCTACTTGACTCTATCAAGGTACCCCCTAACACCTTGATCCTTGGTGACTTCTACCCATAGACTGAGTGAACTATTCCTGCACTAATGCAGTCACCTAACAATTCCTTGACTTCATCAGTTATAATGCACTAGACCAGCTCATCTCATCCCCCTCAAGGGGTGATAACATTTTGGACTTGGTTGTTATCAACATGGGCGACTGCTGCATCACTCCCATAGTATGTTCTTCCCTGGTGAGATCAGATCATCGGTCTGTCTCATTCAAAGTTTCTATCCCACCCCCCAGTCATAACCAGGCTAAAAAACTTCTCAAAAGCTGACTATAACCTCCTAAGGGAGAGTATCAGTAGCTTCACACCATCACCCCCCTCAGAGGATGCAGACAACTATGCTGAACAGTACACCATTGCAGTATACAAGCACCTGTACAACTGCATGGACTCCGCCATACCCAACAGAACTAAAATCTCCTCCTCAAAGAAACACAAACCTGTTTGGTGGACATCCTCTGTCAATGAGCTTTGCAACAAAAGGATGAAACTGTTGTCCAAGGGTAAAAAGGAACAAATTTCAAATTGAAAAAAACTCCCTTCTCGGCCTCAACAAGCAAATTGGATCACTAGTGAAAACCCCCAAAGCCAATTGTGAATTGAAATCAGCCTCCAAAACAAAGGGAAACCACAAAGCCTTCTTCATTTAGGTCAGGAACCTCCATGAAAAAGCCCAGGTTTGTTCCGAATTAGTACTTAACGATTCCACTTACACTGATCCTGTTGACTTAGCCAACCTGCTAGCAGGTAGGTTCAGCACAAGCCTCACCCCCCCCCCAAAAGCAAGTTTGACATCCCCAGTACTTGAACCACACCTCACATCGCAGTAGATCAGCTGTTAAAGGCCCTATCCAAGGCAAAGAATACAGCTTCCATGGGACCTGATAGTATCCCAGGCCGTATTCTGCACCATCTCCAGCAAGAACTGGCTTTGCCATTGAGCACCCTATTCACCCACAGCCTAAGTACAGGCTTCATTCCAACAGAGTGGACAACTGCCATTGTTATGACCCTGGAAACTATTGCCCCATTAGCTTGACAAGTCTGATCTGTAAAGCCACGGAGCTTATTATTATGGATCTCATAAACAAGGACATAGGCAATCTCCAGACACTTGATCCCACCCAGTTCGGATTTGGATCTTGCCTGCTGAACCTGGTTGACTTCTTTGAGGCTGTCACCAAGGCCCTGGATGAGGGAAAGTCAGTTCATACAGTTTACCTTGACTTGGCCAAAGCCTTTGACACAATTCCCCCACTCGAGCATCAGTGAAAAGCTAACACAACGTGGTGTAAATCCCTATCTCATCAGGTGGGTGGCCAACTGGCTCACAGGTAAGACCCACAAAGTCAAAATAGGTGTGTCCACCTCTGACAGCAGACCTGTCACTAGTGGTGTTCCCCAAGGATCTGTCCTGAGACCCCTACTACTTGGCATCTACTTCTCAGAGGTCCAGGCAAAGACAAAAGGACTGTGGCTGACCAAGTTTGCAGATGACTGTGAGTTGGATGCTGTCATCGACTCCCCAGATGATAACATACTGCAAGAGGGACTCACAGCAACAAATGACTGGTGCCAAAGTCATGGCCTTAAATTAAATGCAAAAGTATTTGTCATACCATTCGACAAAAACATGGCCCTTACTGATTACCGCGTCAACGGCAACCCCTTAAGCACACAGCCTATGACGAGAGACCTGAGTATCCAGGTTGACAACAATCTCACATTTGACCATCATGTAGGGCAGTGGTCAGAAAGCCTTTTACTTGGCACATCTCATAAGTAAAGGGATTGCATCCAGAAAAAAGGAGGTTATTACCTCTCTGTACTCCTCCCTCATTAGGCCAATAATTGAGTATAACGCCCTGTTTGGTATATACCTCTTTAAGGACCTGCACCAACTGGAATGGCCTCAGAAATACCTCACAAAGAGAATCCATGGTCTCCAACACCTGTCCTATGTGGACAGGCACAAATCACTATTACTCTACTCGGTATTGTACAGATTGCTCTGAGGTGAACTGTGTCTCGCCTATAAGGCAATATCGGACCCTGCCCTACTGGATATGCTCCATATCTGAAAATCGAACTCCTCATGCATTACTCGCTCGAAAGGCCTAAATCTAATATGCGACATCAACAAATCCAGCTGGAGAGACAGGTTTGTCTCCCAGAGGCTGCCCCATCTCTAGAATAGACCTCCCATACATGTCAGAGTATCTCGCTGACCCTCTTCAATCGCAACCATAATGAGTGGATGGGAAATCACAAATTTGTCCCAGGGGTTCCACCTGTGTTCCTCTCTGACAGGGGTGACAGGTGCTTACTAAGGTTTCTTTTTTGGGGATAAACTCTTGGCTAGGCTTGTAAAGGCCCCAGGGCCATTTGCCTAGTAACCTCCTATGATCCTGTAAATAGAGATTGTGAATAGCTGTTTAGTTACCGTACTGCACTTGTTAACCTTAGACATGACTCACTTTAGCCGTCATATTACATAATAGTAATACTGGTGATAATTGCTCAGAGCAGCAGGATAAAATGAAAAAAGAGACTTCAGTGTATCAGGTATTATGGTTGGTGTCCGAGTTAAAAAATCTCATAACTGTAGGACACAAACTGTTCCTCAGTCTGGTAGTCCTATAGCAAAAGCTGTGGTACCTCCTTCCAGATGCAAGTTGTGAGAACCAGTTGTGGGCCAGATGGGTCGAATCAGCTAGTATTTTGTATGATGTTCTTCGTGTTTCACTGTTGCAGTCATTACATTTGGGTTATCCTGCTGGCAGGTTGCCCTCAGTCGGCCTGAATTCCAAAGTCTTGGGTCCTGCGTCAGTTGCTGTCGCCTCTTCCCTGACATCAGGGGTATAAAAGATGCAGCCGACGCCATTATATTCAGTTTTTCTTGCCGTGCGGTGCCTGAAGCAGTGCGCGAGTGCCGGTTGGCCGACTCCTGAGATTTTCGTGTTTAAATTTCAGATCCGAAGTCTTCATTTAAAGCTAAGTACCCCTTTGGGGAAACTTTTTTCTTGCTCCAGACCAATGTCAGAAAAAGTTAATAATTGTATTTCTTGTGGGAAGCAAATACCTCATAAGGACTTTCATTCTTATTGTATTCCTTGCCTAGGCCCTGACCACGACGTTGCTAGTTGTCGGTTTTGTGCTAGATTTAACCAACACACTATTAAGCGTAGGTACGATTTTGCATTGAGCTATTTTGGGCAAAGATTTAATTATACTATGTCGTCGGATAGCCATCCGACAACCAGAGTTCACAAAAAAACAAAAAGAAAGACATGCAACCAAGATCCAAAACCGACAACGAAGCTTCTCCTAAGCAAGTCGCCGGTTCGCCGGTCCTCAGTGAGGCGCTTTCGCAGCCCCTGACACCCGCTACTTTAGAGCCGCAGGCCGCAACCGACTCCCACGTGGAGTCGGCCAGGCCGCTGGAAACTCAAGGTACTGGAACCTCAGATAAAATTCCCTCAGATGGGTCCAGAGCCGCTGAGCAGGCATCTGCTTCTGAGGGTGTATTCAGACCTAAACAACTATATATTAAACCGACTACAAAAACAAAGGCTAAAACACCTTTAAAGGCAAAGAAACAAGTTCACCAGACACAAGGACAGGCCTCCATGCCCAAAAAACAGATGCTCAAAATAGCCGAAGACTTAAGATTACCTTGATCAGGGGTTCCCATCCCCCTCCTGATAAGAGGCCTAGGCAAGAGTCAGACTATGAATCTATAGATCAGGTTTCCATTTCTTCTGATTCCTCTTCTGATCAGGAATACTCTATTCCCCCCTATGAGGATTCTGATGCTGAAGAATCAATTCCTTCAGCTTCTCCTCCCGAGGACTACTCTTTTGGGGAAACCTTGCATACCATGAGGGAGCACTTCCACTGGGAGAGCCAAGATTTTTCAGATTCTAAGAAAAGGCTCAGAGACTTCCTTTTACTTCCCCAACACAGGCCTCTAGCTGTTCCACCTGTGTTGGACATTGTAGATGATGTGTTGTCTGAGTCTAGTCTGACCTCTGACTCTTTACCACCATCTCCTGTTAAGCCGGACAGATACTACAGGGTCCCTGACTCTCATAAATTCCTTTTCAAAAACCCTACTGCAGACCCAGAAACTATCTCTCAGGGTCCTAAAGGGGTCAAGGCTTCTACTGCAAAAAAACCCTACCCCCTCTGACAGGGATTCTAGGGCACTGGATAGATGGGAAAAAAAGATTTACACATCTGCTACTTTGGCTATAAGGGCCTTAAATTGCCAGTCTCATATGCTTAAATATCAGCAATATATCATGACACTGCTTAAACAGAAAATGATGGCAAATTCTGAATGTGCAGAAAACAAAGAAATGCGAGATTTATTGCATTCAGCTGAGCAAGTTAGAAAGCATACTTTGCAATGTGGGTTTGATTCTCTGGAGGCCTCCTGCAGGGCTGCTGTTATGGGTTCTGTTATTAGGAGGCATGCTTGGTTAAAGGAACAAAATCTGCCTGACCATGTTAAAGCAAAATTATTAGATGCTCCTTTACAACATGATACCTTGTTTGGTGTTAAGGCGGAAGAGGTGTTAAAGAAAATGGAGGACAAAGCTAAGTCTATGCAAATGGTCAAGGATTTCTTACAGGTACAGCCACCTAGATTTAGCAGACACTGGCCTACAAAGAACTGGTCCTTTCCAGTCTCAGACAGACCTCAAAGGGGCAGATCCAGACACCCTAGAGGCAGATCACAGCCGCAAGGATCCTACAGGTCTAAACAGTGGAGTGGTTCTACCTCCAAAGGTGGAGAAGACAAAGCACAATCATACAGGAAACAGTCCCAATGACTTCCCCCTGCCTGCACCAAGCACTTATATTCTGGCAGCACCTTTAGGGGGAAAACTAGCACTTTTTTCTCAAAATTGGCACATCATAACCCAAGACAAATGGGTTCTAGACATAGTGACACAAGGCTACAGGTTCCATTTCCATACCCTGCCAAGGGCAAACGGTTGGCCAGACCTGCCCAAAAATCAATGGGCAGAGGCTCAAAAACAAGTCGCAGCTCTCATGGACATGAGGGCTAGTCAACAAGTGCCACAACAAGAAAAGGGACAAGGTTTTTACTCAAGGCTGTTCTTGGTACCCAGAAAGGACAAAGCATGGAGACCAATACTGGACCTATCTATTCTAAACACTTTCTTGGATATTCCATAGGTTCATACTAGGCTATCTGCCCTAGGGCATTTATAAGCCTAGCCAGAGTGTATTTGGCTTTCGCCACCCATTTTAAATTAATTTTGCTATGCCTTTTTTTGAGGTTAGTATACTGTGCCTCTGTCTAACAGTGACACAGAAGTGATAGCCGGGGTAAACCTACGATCTCCCATCCACTCATCAAGATTCCTCTTGAAGAGAGTCAATGTGGGACTCTGCCTAACCTGGACTGGGATTTTATTCCAGAGTGAAGGGAGCCTCTGGGTTATGAATCTGTCCCTCCATCATGTCCTATTTATTTCAGTGCTGAGGTTCAAGTCTGTCGAGCGTGAGCTCGATGGGATTTGGATTTTCTGAGGTGCAGCATGTCCATTAATTCCGGGTTGGACATGGCTTTATACGTCAGGCACAGATCGCCTCTGAGCAGGCGGTATGCCACTGAGTAGAGCTGGAGTTTCTTTAACCGGGCAGCATATGGCATCTGTTTGAGCCCTTTGATCCTCTTGGTGAGGTACTTTTGGAGTCTTTCCAGTTGCTGCAGGTGTCTGGTAAGGTACATCCCAAAAGGGGCATTGTACTCAATTATGGGCCTGATGAGGGATGAGTAAAGAGGTACGATGACCCCCCTGATCTAGATGTGAATCCCTTCATGATTAGGTGGGCTATATAAAATGTTTTTCTAACCACTTTGGCCACGTGGTTGTCAAATGAGAGATTGCTATCAGCTTGGGTCCCCAGGTCCCTAATGACTTCTTCTGTACTTAATGGATTACCACCTATGTGGTAATTTGTGGGCACTTTGTTTTTGCCAAAGGGGATGACTATACACTTTGTGGCGTTTAGCTTGAGGCCATGGCTCTGGCACCAGTTGTCTGTTTCTATGAGACCCTTTTGGAGGATGCTTGTGTCGGCTGGAGAGTTGATTATGGCGCCCAGTTTGCAGTCATCTGCGAACTTGGTCAGCCACAGTCCTTCCGTGTTGGCCTGTACCGCCGAGAAATATATACCGAACAAGAGAGGTCCCAGGACTGAGCCTTGTGGGACGCCACTTGTAACTGGTTTGGAGTCTGACATGGCTCCAGCAATTCTAACCATGTGGGTTCTGTCCTTGAGCCAGTTTGCAACCCATCTAATGACATAGGGGTTTATATTTAAGCTGGCGAGCTTATCTATAATGCCCGAGTGGGGTATTGTATCGAAGGCTTTTGCGAGGTCCAGGTAGGCTGTGTGGACCACCTTCCCCTCGTCAATGGCCTTGGTGACTGTTTCAAAGAAATCGACCAGGTTTAAGAGGCAGGATCTGCCCTTAACAAAGCCAAACTGGGTAGGATCCAGTGTCTGTAGGTCCCCAATATCTTTATTTATGAGGTCTATGATGATCCTTTCCATAGCTTTGCAGACCAAGCTAGTCAGGCTTATGGGGCGATAGTTTCCAGGATCCGTTGAGGCACCACCTTTGTGGAGAGGGACCACTGTTGCTGTATGCCACTCTTTGGGTACATATCCTGTAGTAAGGCTAAGATTGAACAGTAGTTTTATGTTTGGGTTTAGCTCTTCTTGGAGTTCATGTAGGACGAGCCGGAACACCATCTGGTCCCATTGATGCTGTGTTTTTGCTTTGGAGAGGCGGCTCTTACCTGAGCATCTGAGATGTCAGGGGCAGCACTCTGTTGGGATAGATATTTGCCCTTTGGTAGGGAGAGGGGAGAAGTTTGCACTGAACCTGTCAGCTAGGATGTTGGCAATGTCTGTGGGCTCGGTGTATTTTTGTCATTCTGGACTAATTCTGAGCATATCTGGGAATTCCCACCCAGGTTCCTAACATAACTAAAGAAAGCCTTGTGATTATCCTTAGTGTCTTGTGCAATTTTTCTCTCAAGCTGGCCTTAGACGATTTTATGAGTGCCCGTAGTTTTTGCTAATACTGATCAGAGATGCCTTCCCTTTTGGGATTTTGCTCTATCATGTAGTAGCTTCCTCCTTCTATTGTATAGTTTGTTTATGGCTGGGGTCCACCAGACAGGACGTCTGCCTTTGGAGGATTGGGTCTTGGTTTTATTTGGGATTGCATGATCCATGCATTCCTGAAGGTGTTCATAGAATGCGTTTATAAAGGATTCTGTGGTCTGGGCCGTATTTTCCACAGGCCCGGGGGCTTTGAAGGATTTCACCTCAGTTTTGAGGCGTGTGAAATTTGCTTTAGAGAAGTTTTTCACTGTGATTTTCTGGGCAGGGGGTGGGGTCGGGATGTGAATATCCAGTGAGATTAGTTTATGGTCTGATCTTACCAGTGAGGGATACACTTCTGGTCTGGAGCATAGTGTCCCCATGTTGGTGATGATCAGGCCCAGTATGTTTTCCCCTCTTGTGGGAGTGGTAACAAGTTGTTCCATAGCATTTGAGTTTATAAATTCTAGGAACCTTTGGGCTAGGGTGTTGGAGCTAGAGTAATGCTCCCAGTCTGTTTGGGTAGTTGAAGTCGCCCAATATAATGGTGTTTGGAGAGACCTTCATATTTTCCAGTATTCTCAGGAAGGCCAAGTGGGGTTCCTGTGTTTGGGAGGGTGGTCTGTAGCAGGCTCTAAACTGGAAGGCAGTTTTACCCACAGTTAGTTGCACATGGATAGTCTCTGATGCTTCGTGCTGTGCCACCAACCTGGAGGTGTGGCTGTCTTTGACGAATATTGATACTTCCCCTCCTTTTGTGGTTCGGTCCAAGTTTTGGGGCCGAAAAGCATGGTATGAGGTATAACCTGGTAGTGCTGGGGTGCTCTCGGGAGCCTTGAACCAGGTTTCTGTTACTGCACAGATATCGATGTTCTCCATGCTAAGGAGAGTTTCGAGTGCGTGCATCTTGAGGTTTAGACTTCTGACGTTGAGTAGCTTTACTCTTAGTTTCTTATCATTTGTGATACCTATGGAGGTGGGTTTGTCTTTTGAGCCTTGCCTAAAAAAGGCACTATGGGGGTAGCAAGAGCCTTTGCCAATATCCGAAAGCCCAGGGGTGACAGGTGCAAGCTGTCCCTAGCGAAGCATCGTGGCCTGTGAGCATGTCATCCCAGGCTGACAGGCATTGGATCCCCTTTGAATGACACCAACACTTAAGCCAATTGTTGAAATTGATCATCTTGTCTTCATATTGTGGCATCATTCTTGGTGAGGGTAAGATGCTACTCAAGGTCAGGGTCATACCAGCCTGGGCTACATGCTCAGAGAGCTCCTCTATGTCTCTTTTCATGTAGTCCAGGGAGGTACGTCTCAGGTCATTCACACCAGCATGCACAATGACTGAGTCATATTTGTACTTGCCTTGGAGTGACCTGAGTGCTTGTGTTATGTGGAGGATCCTAGCGCCCGACAGGCAGCTCACCGTGACCTTCTCCTTGTTCAGCCTGGTGAGCGGGACGTCAGTGTGCCTGACGATAGAGTCACCTATTACAAGTGTATCAGGTGTGTTGTTTAGCCTTAAGGGCTGTGACTGTTCGGCACACTGGCTTTGTGAGCTACGTGTTGCACGTGTTTTGTTTTGGGGTAGTGGTTGCTTGGGTGTCTGCTTTGGAGGTCTCTGCTGCTTAGGCAGATTTTTATTTAGAGCCTCCGAGTATGTTTTTGTGTGTTTATGTGTTTGGTTTGTTGTCGTGGTAGGTCTATGTGAGACTGGAATTGTAGTGAGTGTGGTTTCCTTCTCCTCCTGACTGGTTACGCCAGTACTGAGTTGAGAGAGCTTAGCCTCCAGTTTGTCTATATGGTTGCATCTCTCACATGTGTTGGAATTTGTTGGGAGGAGGAGAGGGTTGTCTGTGTACATGAGGCAGTTGTAACATTGCCTCAAGATTCCCAGATTCACCAGCTGGACCGGAGAGGAGATTGACAACTGACCTTTGGACATGCTAGAATAGTATTGGGAATTCCTTTATAATTGAAAAAAGGGCCAATGGGGAACAAGGTACTCAAGGGGAGTTTGTGAGGGTGTAGTGCTTTTAATTTCTTAGAGCTGACTTATGTAATTGCTTTAGTGAGCAAGTGCCAGGTAACTTAAATGCAATGTGTTACAGGTAACTTAAATGCAAAAACGACAAACAGTAACTTTCTTTCAAGTGAAACAAGGAAATAAGTACAGTAAGCAATGCAGATATCACTAGGGATCCACAGAAGTGCTAAAAGGTGCTAAAATTCAAGATGTTGGTCTTACAGCAGCTACTGCCCATGCTGGGCAGCAAGGCTTGGCTCGTGACTTTGGACTTAAAAAGGCATACCTGCATGTCCCAATCAGAGAATCATGCAGAAGATACCTCAGATTCAAGGCTGGCTCAAAACATTACCAATTCTCTGCACTGCCCTTTGGCTTATCTACTGCACCCAGGGTATTCACAAAGTGCCTGGCACCAGTAATTGCTTACTGCAGACAAAGAGGAATACAAATATGCCCTTACTTGGACAACTGCCTTATACAAGCAGAGAACAAGGACATTCTACTACAGCATCTGAAGTTTGTGATAATACTTTTAACATGCCTAGGGTACACAGTCAACAAAAAGAAGTCAAGACTCGTACCCTCTCAAGAGATAATATTCCTGGGTGCAAGCTTAAAAACAACTGCCCAGATGGCTTATCTCACTTCAGACAAACAAAGGCAACTGACAATCTATTTCAAGGAAATGGCAACAAAGGCCCAGTTATCTGCAAGAAAAATTGTGCATGCTTTGAGCTTCATGGCATCCTGCATCTTACTAATTCCATATGCAAGACTGCATATGAGGAAAATTCAATGGTACCTAAAAAGTGTCTGGACGCAGCATTGCCACAGTCTGGAAACAATGATTACTCTAATTCCTTGCCTGCAACAGGAGTTTTGATGGTGGGCAAAGGCTTGTCACCAAAACAAGGGACAGCCATTGTCACTACCCCCAGCCAGGCAGAGCCTAATGATGGATGCTTTAGATTATGCCTGGGGGGCACACATGGCAGGAAGAGGCATCCAGGGCACCTGGTCCACAAACCAAAAGCATCTACATATCGATCAAAAAGAGATGCTAGCTGTTCAAAATGCCCTGACAGCCTTCAAGGACCTACTTCATCCGGGACAACTACTGATAAAGACAGACAACACCACAGTCATATGGTACATAAACAAGCAGGGGGGCACTCATTCTTATCCCCTGTGCAGACAAGCCATGGCTTTATGGGACACAGCATTGACTTACCAAGTTCATCTGCAGGCACAATTCCTGCCAGGAAAGGAAAATACTCTGGCAGACGAACTAAGCAGAAACCTCATGGATCCCCACAAGTGGCACCTGGATCCACAAGTCTTCAGCATGATAACAAAGAAATGGAGATGCCCGGACATAGATCTATTTGCCTCCCCTCAAAACAATCAACTAAAAAGATTCTGCACATGGACTTATCACAGACAAGCTTTGAAAGTGGACGCCTTCTCTTTCAACTGGACAAAACCTATCAGTATATGCCTTTCCTCCACTACCTCTCCTCCCCAAGGTACTCCTAAAGGTCAGGCAGGAGAAACCACAAATAATTCTGATTGCCCCAGACTGGCCACGCCAGTACTGGTATCCAATCTTAAGGAACCTATCCCAATGCCCAGCCTGGGCCTTACCTCAAACACCTCATCTACTGTCTCAGCAAAACTATCACATTCTGCACAGCCAACTCAGGACCCTAAACCTGGCAGCATGGCGGATAATGTAGCCATACAAACCACAACTCTCAGTAAAGCTGTGATGGATGTCATTTTAGAAGCCAGACGGCCTAGTACTAGAAAGTCCTATACTGGGAAATGGAAGAGATGTTGCGCTTGGAACCAAGCTCAAGGAACTGATACAGCTGTCCCAAACATACCTCAGATTTTGCAATACTTAACTGAGATGCTGAACAAAGGCCTATCTTTCTCATCAATTAAAATCCATGCCTCTGCCATTTCGGCTCATTACAATACAGAGCCACCACTCTTTTCTCATCCTTTATTAAGGCAGTACCTCAGAGGAGCCAAAAACTTAAGACCTCCAAGGAGAACGCCAATACCTGCATGGGACCTCAATTATGTCTTGGAAAAACTCACCTTACCTCCTTTTGAGCCAGCGGCTACTGCAGATATAAAGTTCTTATCTTGGAAAACACCTCTGCTCCTAGCAATAATTTCTGCAAAGATGAGTTTCAGAGCTACAGGCTCTCATGGCTGTGGAACCCTTTATCATTTTTTATCCAGAGAGGGTCTCTCTGAGAACAAACCCTACCTTTTTGCATAAGGTGGTATCCAGTGTAGCCCTTAACCAAACAATTCATTTGCCAACTTTTTATCCAAATCCACAGAACAAGAGGGAGAAAATTCTGCATTCTTTGGACGTACACAGACAACTTAGATTCTACTTGGACAAAACTAAAGTTTTCAGAAAGACAGAACAGTTACTGGTGGCATATGCCGCAGCATCACAAGGAAAAGCTATCTCCAAGTGGACAATTTCAAAGTGGATATGTCACTGCATTCGTTTCTGCTTCTCACAGCATGGCAAACCAGTGCCTAAGGGCATTAGGCCACATTCAACCAGAGCTGCAGCCACTTCTGCAGCCTTTCTCAGGGGAGTACCAACCAAAGACATCTTAGAGGCTGCTACTTGGAGTTCAGTGCATACCTTTACAAAGCATTACAATCTGCCTCTTTACTCTAAATCCAGAGCAGGCTTTGCCACTGCAGTTCTGCAGGGCCTTATAGCCGCTCCTAATGCTGTTTAGCTCCAGCCTTCCAACCATAGCTTTGGGACTCAACCCAAATGTAATGACTGCAACAGTGAAACACGAAGAACATACTACAGTTGTGTACACTTACCATAAATGAAGATGTTCGAGTGTATTCACTGTTGCAGTCCAGGTTACCCTCTTGCCATTCCCCTCTTTTTTGCTGGAACTTATTTTCACTTCTCTAACCTTTACAACCTTGGTGGTGTATTTGCTTATAGATGAAGGTAAAGCTTATTTTGGTGCATGTATGTTTTATTTGCATAATTTTAGCCTACCCTTTTGGGGGCACCTGACATCTGGGGCAAGAAAAACTAAATAAAATGGCATCGGCTGCATCTTTTATATACCCCTGACGTCAGGGAAGAGGCGACCACAACCGACGCAGGAACCAAGACTTTGGAATTCAGGCCGACTGAGGGCAACCTGCCAGCAGGATAACCCAAATGTAATGACTGCAACAGTGAATACACTCGAACATCTACATTTATGGTAAGTGTACACAACTGTACTTTCTCCTTCTTGCTGTTGTATAGAAAAGCTGCTGAATAGAAGGGAGGTTTGTGCCCAAGATTTTCTTTGCCACCCTCACCACCCTCTGTAATTTCTTCTTCTTAGCAACTGTGCAGTTGCCAAGCCATGCTATGAAGGTGCTAGTGAGGATGCTGTCAATAGCTTCCCTGTAAAAAGTGGTAAGAACAGACAGTGGGAGCCTGGCCTTTTTGAGCTTTCTCAGGAGGTGGTGATCCTTCTTGACTATATGGTTGGTATTAACAGTGCAGGTGAGGTCACCTGAGATGTGAGGCCCAGGAACTTGGTTGTTTTGACTTTCTCTATTACTTTCCCTTTGATAGTCAGTGGTTGGTGAACTGTTGCCTTTCTCCTGAAGTCCATAATCATTTCTTTGGCCTTATTAACATTCAGGTCCAGATTGTTCCTGTTACACCAGGCAAGCAAAGTGTTCACCTCATCCTTGTAATTATGTTCATCCCCACCACTAATGAGACCCCCTGTGGCATCATCGGCAAATTTTATTATATGATTTGAGTTATGTTTTGCAGTAAAGTCATGGGTGAGGAGAGTGAAGAGCAAGGGGCTGAGCACACAACCTTGGGGAACACCAGTATTCGGGATTATGTGTTGAGAGGTGTTGTTTCCAGCACATGTCCATTGGGGTCTACCAATCACAAAGTCAAGACTCCAATTACATAGGTGCTTGTTTATCACGAGTTTCATGAGCTTATCCACCAGTTGCATCAGTATCATAGTGTTGAATGCAAAACTGAAGTTGATGTACAGCAGCCTTACGTAGTTGTTCCTCCCTTCTAGGTGTTTTAGTGCAAGGTGTAGTGGAACTGAAATCGCATCCTTAGTCTTATCTATTTACCTGGTATGCAAACTGGAGTGGATCGAAGAACTTAGACCCCTCAGCTAGATGTTTCTTCACAATCTTCTCAAAGCACTTCTTGACGTTTGAGGTTAAGGCAACCAGTCTGAAGTCACTGAGGCAGGTAGGGTTTCTTCGGAAATGAGACAAGAAGTTTCCTTGAAATGCGAGGGAACTTTCTCCATAACAAGGGATGAGTTGAAGATGTCTGTCAGTACCAGTAAACTCAGTATGCTCCTGACAACAACATCCCCTGAGATTCCAGAGACATATTTTTGGATTTGTGAAAAGGGAACTTCTTTGATGAGGAGACAGGTTTTACCTTAATTCAGTTCTCCTGTTTTCCCTTCCAGCTACAGCACAGTCTGTAACAACAGATGCCTCACATTTTGCTTGGAGAGTAAGTGTCAATAGGAATAAAAACAGGACATTTGGAACAAAAAAGACAGACCAAACACACAAATGCAAAAGACGTGTTGTCAGTCATAAATGCTCTCAACTTTTTCAGTCATAATCCCCTAGACCATTACAAGTGATTACAGAGAAAAGCAGAGTAATGTTGTATATAAACAGGGGAGCCAGATTTTACTGTCTGTGCAGACTAGCTGTGGTAACATGGGGTATAACTTTTCACCACAGTCTCAACTACAGGTATTATATACTGCTAGAACAAAACTTTGTGGCAGACAAGTTGAGCAGGAACAACATAGACCCTCATGAATGTGAACTAAATTAATGTCTTCCAGGAATTGAGCCAACTGTGGGGAACATATCTGATAGATCTTTTTACCTCTGGGATGCCATTTCTTACAATATTTCATTTTCTCCAGTGTATGGTAATCTCGAAGTTGGTGTATCCCCCCCTCCCAAAAAAAAAGAACTTTTAAGAAGAAGAGTGATTTTCAAGATTTGCTCTTATCCAGGTTTTCAGTAACTTTCCTTTTAGGCATCTATTTGCAGAAGATGTGCAACGGGTGTTAAAAGAGGCAATAAAACCTGATACTGGGAAGGTCCTATATTAGCAAACAGAAAAAGTTTTCTGTTTGGTGTCAGAACTCTTTTAAAGAAAATGCTTCATTGGTTCTACAATATTTATGTGAGCTATTATCTTCTGGCCTTTCTTACTCCTGTATCAAGCCAGATTTGTTGGCCAGTTCAGCATATCTGCACATGGATTGACCCCTCTTTCAATGTAAACCCATGTTAAAATGTTTTTGAAAAGGGTATTGCAAATCAAACCTTCCAGAAAACTGATGGCTCCTCCTTGGGATCTGTGTTTTGTTTTGGAAAAAATAACTCGTGCTCTATTTGCACCACCTGATTTGGCTGACTTGAAGATCTTAACATGGAAAACTGTTTTATTGATTGCACTGACTTCTGCAAAAAGAATATCAGGATTGCGAGTTCTTATGGTAGGTCAACCTCATCTCATTTTCCACAAGGATAGGTTTTTTTTAAGAATCAGTCCTTCATTTATGCCTAAAGTGGAATCCATATTTACTTTGAGTCAAGCTATCCATATCTTTGACTTCTTTCCAGAACCTGAAAATGTGTGAGAAAGGATGCTTCATACCCTGGATGTCCACAGACAACTCTGATATTATATTGACAAAACTAAAACTTTCAGAAACTCTGGCCAGTTACTCATTTCTTGTGAAGGTAAGAAGAAAGGAAAAACTAGGTCAAAGCAGGCTATATTCAAATGGTTGTCTTGTTATACTCACAACAACATGGCAATTGCAGGCAGAGTCAAGGCTTACTTTACCAGGGCCTTAGCTTTGTCTGTGGCTTTTTGAAAAGGGTTGGATTCTAGAAGCATTCTTGAAGCGGCAACTTGGTGATTAAAATAAATGAAACATTGAAGGAGTATATTAAGTCAAATAACAAAAATCTGGAAAAATGGAAGAATTTTTAAACATCTATTCAGGTGAAGTGATACAATGGCAGAAATCAGACGTCAAAATGAAGAAAAGGCTTGGATGAGTATGAGACTGCTCATGAAGAGCTGTTTAAAAAAAGTGGTAGAGTTAGAGGACAGAGTGCGCAGGGAAGACTTGAGATTTTCTGCCGTACCAGAGAAATTGGAAGGAATAGACTGTATTAATTTTATGAAAGCACAAATAAGCAACTGGACTGGAATTCCACAGCAGGATTTGTTAATTGAAAGGGCACATTGCGAGTATGCTCCAAACCTGACCACGAGAAAGCTACCAAGACCTGTATTAATAAAGATGCAAATCCTACCGGCAGAAAGCGTTGATCCTGACAAAACTGTGGAAGATAGGCAAAGTTTTAAAATTAGAGACAGTAGAGTGTTTCTTGTAAATATTATTCACTGTATACTAGGAGAAGAGAAGCAAAGTTATCCCAGCAATCAGGAGATGTCGAGGGACAGGTGTGAGATTCAAGCTGCTGTATCCATCCATCTCCAGAATGTTTTTCCTGGAGGATCAGTCATTTTTTTGATGCAGAACAGGATAAGAAGAAAATACAGAAGTTTGTCCAACAAAAAGTGAGCCATCAAATGGAAAATAACTCTGCTTCTCATTCCGCTGATGGTAGAGTTCATAGAGAGACTTTGCAGGTGAAACTATTTAGAATGGTAAATGTTTGAGAGACAGAAAAAATGCACAGGATTTGACTAGAAGATTCAGAAGTACTTTGGACTTGAAACAGAGTCCGGGTTTGGGAGATGGAGATGAACTGGAAGGAGACCAGCAACACTGAAATTAGTGAATAAATGTGAGACTTTAAAGCATTAATTACATTTATGAAGTATGGCTTTACAACAAAAAGTGACTTAGAAAGATTGGACTTTTGTTGACTTTGTGGGGTTGGTGTGCCCCCTATAAGTTTAGTAGGGGGCCTGAAAAGCATACACCCCACTTCATATCATTAATGCTTATAAGAACAATTAAAGGAGAAAAAAACGTAGTACAATTGTATAAGTAAACGTAACATAACAGGAGATGTTGGTGTTCAGATGATCACTGCTGCAATAGCTGCTTCCTCCTTGCATCACTTATTTCTGTAGCTTTCTGTTGCCAGGGTGAGGACCTTTCTCATTTGGCCTAAAAGCTCTGAAGGGATTAGCGCCCAAACTACTCTTTTTCTTCAGCTCTACTTGAGCTGGTTAACAAATTTTGGTGAGTAGAAGATGCCCTAAAGCTTTGGAAGCTGGCTGGCTGTTATATCCTTAGCAGGATGTAACACACATAGCTAAGGTTTCTGTAGCAGTGATCATTCAAATATCTTAGACAGTTGTACTTTGTATGTATTCCTATTGGGAAAACTGCCTTTCTTCACTCTTTCACTGACTTGGTCTTTTTGATGTATGTGTGTGTGAGTGTGTGTGTGTGTGTGTGTGTGTGTGTGTGTGTGTGTGTGTGTGTGTGTGTGTGTGTACACACATATATATATATATATATATATATATATATGTATATATATATATATATATATATATATATATATATATATATATATATATATCTATATATGTATATGTATATATATATATATATATATATATATATATATGTATATGTATACACTGGATATAAAAAGTGTACACACCCATGTTAAAATGCCAGTTTTTTGTGATATAAAAAAATTAGACCACAATAAATCATTTCAAAACTTTTCCCACCTTTAATGTGACCTATAACCTGTACAATTCAATTGAAAAACAAACCGATCTGTTAGGGGAAAAAATATAAAAAATAAAAAACATACAATAAGCTGATTGCACAAGTGTGCACACCCTTAAACTAATACTTTATTGAAGCACCTTTTCCTTTAATTACAGCATTCAGTCTTCTTGGGTACACACCTGCCATCAATTAACGAGAGTCTGATTAACCCCAAATAAAGTTCAGCTGTCCTAGTAGGATTTTCCTGACATTTACTCAGTTGCCTGCTACACCAAAAGCCATGGTTCACAGAGAGCTTACAAAGCATCAATGGGATCTCATTGTTGAAAGGTGTCAGTCAGAAGAATGGTACAAAAAAATTTCCACAGCATTGGATATACCATTGAACACAGTGAAGACAGTCCTCAAAAAGTGGCAAAAATTTGGGACATCAGTGACGTTGCAAAGAACTGGATGTCCCTCCAAAATTGATGAAAAGACAAGATGAAAACTGGTAAGGGAGGCTGCCAAAGAGACCTACAGCAACACTGAAGAAGCTGCAGGAATTTCTGGCAAGTACTGGTTGTGTACTCCATGTGACAACAATCTCCCGTATTCTCCATATGTCTGGCCTATGGTATAGGGTTGCAAGACGGAAGCCTTTTCTTACACAGAAAAACATCCGGGCTCAGCTAAAATTTGCAAAACAATACATAGTCTCCCAAAAGCATGTGGGAAAATGTGTTATGGTCTGATGAGACCAAGGTTGAACTTTTTGGCCACAATTCCAAAAGGTACATTTGGTGCAAAAACAACACTTTGCATCACTAAAAGAACACCATCCCCACAGTGAAGCATGGTGGTGGCAGTTTCATGCTTTGGGGTTGCTTTTCTATAGCTGGAACTGAGGCTTAGTCAAAGTGGAGGGAATTATAAACAGTTCCAAATACCAGTCACTTGTGGCCCAAAACCTTCATGGGTCTGTTAGAAAGCTGAAGATGAAGAGGAATTTCATCTTTCAATGCAACAATGACCCCAAGCATGCATCCAAATAAAAGAATGGCTTCACCAGAGGAAAATTAAAGTTTTGGAATGGCCCAGCCAGAGTCCAGACCTAAATCCAATAGAAAATCTGTGGGGTGACCTGAAGAGGGCTGTGCACAAGAGATGCCCTCGTAATTTGACAGATTTGAGGCGCTTTTGCAAGGAAGAGTGGGCAAATATTGCTAAGTCAAGATGTGCAATGTTGATAGACTCCTACCCAAGAAGACTTAATGCTGTAATTAAATCAAAAGGTGCTTCAAGTATTAGTTTAGGGGCGTGCACACTTAATCAACCAGTTTATTGTACTTTTTTTATTTTTTATATTTTTTCCCCTAACAGATTTGTTTTTCAATTGAATTGTGCAGGTTATAGGTTACATTAAAGGTGGGAAAAGTTTTCAATTATTTATTGTGGTCTCATTTTTTTATTTCACAAAAACCTGGCATTTTAACAGGGGTGTACACACTTTTTATATCCACTGTATGGTCGAGGCCATATGATTGACTTTCCATAAAGTCGAATGATGGAAACAACAAAAATCTACATTTTTTAAATATTTTTGAATACTATAAATTATTGTTCTAAAATGTTTCGTAATATATGTGGGTCCTGTTCAGAAGATTGACTCAACAAAAATTCAAACTTCATATGGTCAAGACAATGTGATCAGCTTTCCAAAATGTCAAAGTGTTTGAATGGAGATCACATTATAGTGTGGATCAGGGAATGTATCCTTTTCCCCACTGTGCTGCTTTCTCAGGGTTGGTATTTATAATATGCGGGGGGAGGGGGTTGCACATTCTGTGGGAATATACATTCTGCATAACAACATTGTTTTAATGACATACTGTTAATGCAGCCTGCTACTATTCAGTAACATTTTTGTTCCCATATGTTACCATATATTACTGTACTTACACTTTTTACTGTTTTCACTTCAAAACGTTTTTATCTACTATTATATTGCATTTCACAGTAATGTTAAAAAGAGAGTTGTTTTACTTCCATTTATTTTGTCTCCTCGATTTTGCATATTTTAAAATTAATAGCACAAAGTGAAGTTAATCCTTCAAGTTCATCCATTACTTATTGTCAAGTTTACTTTAGTCTTCTGCACAGTCCTCACCCTCTCACCATACTATCTTCCAGTTTAAATCCTAGCTTCTCCTGACTGGCACAAAATTGGACATAGGTTTTCTGCTTTTCCACCAGTTTGAACAGCTTTCAGTGGCACTAATATTTTCCATTTCAGCCATTGTTCAATAAGTTCACTTAACTGTTAGTCTCCTTCCTATTCCTCCTCACCTTCTTGCAGTACCAGCATCTGGTTCAAATTCAAACTTCTCCTAAGGCTTCTGGTCTGCTCCACAACATTTTGTTTTGAAATAAGGGAATCTGTTTCAGTAGCACAGTATCTTTTGGTCTTACTAGTGTTGGATCAGAATTGGAGACGTGTTTATTAAACCTGTCTTTAACGGAAAGGGGAGTAGGACAAACCCAGAGTCATGCAGACTCTTAAGTCTACTTTCATGTTGTGGAAAAATAATGGAGAAGGTAATATTGGATGAGTTATTGTCAGACCTGGAAAGGTTGGGAATTGAAATCGTATGTCAGCATGCATATATTGAAAATAGATCTATTATCAACTGTAACATGATGTTCTATAACAGTAAAATTACAGGTATGAATGAAAAATTGTGTTGTGATGTAATTTATATAGATTTAACTTCAGCATTTGGCAGTATCCATGACAGGGTCATACACAAAACACTTATCAATAAATTAGAACAAATAGGTATTGATGTACTCTTGATAAGATGGATAGGTGCTTGTTTTACACATAAGACATGGTAAGTATCATACAGCAGTTGGACAGGTGAAATTCTTGGTTACAGTCAGGGTGTTCCACAGTGCTCTGTCGTAGTCCCATACTACTTTAGATCACATCTTTCAGACCGATCTTTTTCATTTGAGATGTTCTACAGTCTGTATGCAGATGACTTGAAATTGGGTAAACTAATTACATGTGTTGTAGATAGGGCATGTCTACAAAAGAACTTGACTAAATTGACTACTGGAGAACAGGAGAATGACACGCTGATAAATACATCAAAAACTAAGCATATGACATGAGGGAAACATGAGTTGAAAATAGAATATCTAATACAGCACATAGTGATTGAAAGTATTGATTCATTTAAGGATCTGGGTATATGGGTAGATGCAGCTTTGAGTGTTTCTAATCATATCAACCAATTGATTAATGATAGATCAGGTGTCAGTTTTCATTCGTTCCTCAACAAATGGGTTCAGATCCAACCCTCAGATCTGACTCAGATGCGTTTGGATACTGAAAACTCTTGAGCTCCTCCCTTACCCATAATGCCCTAATCCCCCACCATACCTTAGATCGTGTTTGCCACCTTCACGTACGGATGCGGTCGCTGTTAGCTCTCAAGCTTTGGAGTTAGTTTTTGAGTAAAAAAGTAGATTTATATATATAGTCTTTTCCTTCAAAATCTATAATAATCCTCTCTTACCTTTTCTACACTTTTTGGTGTAAGTTGCTGTGCCATTGTCAGTATTTTTTCTTTCTTTTATTATACCCTAACTATAGGTTGTATAAAAGATTTATAAAGTGTAGGAAATCAGAAATGATGAAGTCATTGTTTGCTAATTACATTAGACACAAACTCGAGTATGGAATAACAATACAGAAATTTATAAGAAAACAAGCACGAGTAAACTGGAAAGAGTACTGCGGAAGTGTACCAAGGAAATCCATAGTTGTGAAAATTTAAGTTATAATAAGACTAAAATATCTGAACTTGTCCAGCGTCTCGTACAGAGATTTAAGAAGAGATCTTATTCAGATATATAGGGCATTTAGAGACAGCTACCTCTAGGAGTGTTTGGGGCTATAAAAAAGTAGTAGAGAATCATCAAGACAACGTATGCAGAAGTTTCTACAGGAATGAGAAGTGTATTTAATTGCTTCTCTGAGAGAGCAGCTGATCCATGGAACAATCTACCAAATTACATTAAAGAAGCACTAGTTTAGATATTTTTAGGAACAGCATGGACACTTATTATGGGAACAAGTGTTTTGGTATATTGGCTGACTAGAAGGGTATTACGGCTTGAAATATTTGTATGTACATATTTAAGAACTTGGGTTGTCTTCACCTAATAGAATGGAGTTCTGTTGATTGAATTTTATTCCCTCCAAAGCCAGATCTGACTTCATATGCATTTTGACTCACTTGAAAAAATACTTTGACTACTGGGTATAGCAATTTGAACCTCATCCTAGGTTCACCATAACTCTTAATGATTGGAATTAACTCCTGTTTTGCCATGTAGAGTGAGTAGTCATTTTCCACAGACAGACTGGAATCACCAGCGGGTCAGCACTTTTACTTTTTGCCATAGGTTGTCAGAAGCATCTCCTTCTGTTGGTATGACTATATTTTACCCAATATGGGTCTCACTTTCCTTCTGCAAGTTGAATTAGGAGCACACATCCAGTACATCCTCTCAATTAACAAATATGTATAACACCAGTCCATTTACTGCCTTCATAATGTTAATGCAGTCCACTCCCTCCAGCTTCTCTGATATTGCACAAAACTTCATTTTTTTCTTTGTGTTCCATCTTCTAGGTCTACCATTTTCTGAAAGATTTCTTTTTTTGATTCCTCAATCTCTGCCATTATTTTCCTTCATTTCTGTTTCTCACTTCATAGATAGTAATTCAGATTGATTGACTGGTGTTACTACCATTTTCTCCAGCCATTTTAATTTGTTCTTATATAGTCTTTCAAAGTCCCACTTATTTTAAACACCTCTAAATGTGTGTGATCTGTTTTTTCAACTAGTTTACTGAAAGCCATCTTCTGCATTGATGTTGAATATAAAGGTCTATTTTGTGCTGATCAGCCTTGATGTTTTTCTCTTCCAGAATGGTTTCTTCTCTTTTTATAGTTAATATTTTCCCGAATTTTCGCATTGCTGACTTTCAAACAATGTATCTGCTAACCAGTAATATAATTTCTCACAAATTTGTAACTTTGACTGTCTTTTATGACTTTTTCAGTGGGAGAGCAATAGTTAGTCTGCCTCTCAGTCAGCCAACATCTTAAAATTCCCTATACTTTATCTTGTCATGCCCCCATAAGTATGGGTATTGATGAAGCATTTCATGTGTGCTGTACATAGTTTACAGCTGTAGATTTTATCGTCATTTATTTTATATCCTGAGAAGACTTGAAACTGTCTCAAAATGTTCCATAACACTAAAGTAATCTTTTATGGATGTATCAAGCACAAAGTAATATCATCTGCAAATAAAACTTTCTCACAGACGCAACTAAAACTACACTTGCCACTACTTATCTCCTCCCCTCTCTTCTTTATGGTGCTCCCATCCTTACTAATCTCCAGGCTTCACACAAATTAAAACTTGAACAATGCTGTAACAAATGTCGCCTACTGCTACTTAGTTTCTCTCACTACCCCCCGATCTTCTCCACAGTCCCTTACCTGTTGTTGCTATATCCCTGTAGTAATTAGTATTTTGCCATTAGGTGGCAGTTTTAACCTATTCATCACTGCTAACCATATCCCACACCAGCACTAGTCTGTGTCACAATTTAACTTTAGTAATTTCTCTCATTTTTGGCTCACAGTTCTGAACTAGCCCCTAGCTGCATCCCTGTGCACCTTACCAGAACTTGCTTTCATGATCACTGCCTATCTTCAGTTTCACTGATTGTTCTCGGTAGGCAACCTCTTCTACTTGGCTCTGCCCTCTCCATCCGCTCCCCTACCCTGCCCCCAATTCACAAGAACCCCCGGTAGCTCTGAACTTATATTCTGAAACCACACCCACCCACAATCTATCCAGCTGAGTCATCCCATCTTCAACCCATATTAATTCCATATAACCCACCTCTACCAATTCCCCTCACCTCCCCCACCACTTTCCTTAATACTCAACTTAACCTACTGTACAGTCTATTCAATATAATATGTTCCCTCAACACATTTCTAAATTTACTATACTCTCTAAACCTACTTCCTTCACAACTCTGTTACTTCTTCTAATCTTACACTATCTCTGTTATCACAACCAGCCCCTTACTTCCAACCATTCACCCACCTCTTCATACAACCAACTCACTCCCCTCACTACCCACACAATCATCAATCCTAATATTCCCCTATCTATATCCTATCAATACTTATCTACTTTTTCTCTACAAACTTCTCTCTTGCTTCAAGCACTCTACTCCCACACTAATCAACCATACCCCCACAAATCATATGATACTCAAACCCAATACTAAGCAGCCCAAGTACCTCTTTTTACATATTCACCAGCTAATTACAATCCTTTTGTCTTAAGACATACACCCTAACCCAGGCCCCTCTACCCCCTCTCAGCATCCAAATCCATTCTATTCACTTCTCTAAACGCACAAAGCATAGCTAACAAAATCCCCAACCTCCATGCTCGGCTTCTCCATAACCAACTAGATATCCTATCCATTTCCAAAACTTGGCTAAAACCCCACAAAAAAGGACTCGGAAATAACACCCCCCAACTACTCTATCATCAGAAAAGACAGAACCCACAAAAAAGGTGGAGGAGTAGCTCTCCTCTACTCATCCTCCCTTTCTGTTACTCCTTACTCTAAACATATTCCCCAGTTCAGTAATGCTGAATTAACTCTAGCTCTACTTCAAATAAATAGAAACAAACACATATGTATTGCATCGCTCTACATTCCTCCCGGAGACAATATCCCAGTACTCAAAGATATTCTCTCGTGGTTATCCACCAACATTAGCAATGAGACCATAATTCTGGGTGACATGAACATTAACTGGTCCTCCATTCAATCCCCAACAAACCCCCTAAATATAAACCCCTCCCACTAGAAGATCCTCCAAACACTATTCCTCAGGTAGTACCCTTGACTGGATCTTAGTCTCTCACCCTCAGTATTTCTCTGATAGTGGCACACTCCCTGACTCCCTTAGTGATCACCTCCCCACTTTTACACACTGCCTCCCCACCCCCTTACAACTGTTACATAACTATATCTCCGCACACTCCCTAAAAAACTTCAATCCTAATACCTTCTCAAACTCACTAAAGTCCACAAACTGGAGCCCTCTAAAAACTCTCCCCCTGGATAATGCCATTACCTACTTCAACACAACATTCTTAAACCTCCTAGATCTTCTGCGTGTTTTACTGTTGCAGTCATCACACTTGGGTTATCCTGCCAGGGGTAGCCCTCAGTCGGCCTGAATACCAGAGGCTTAGTATTTCTGCGTCGGTTGCTTTCGCTCCAGGACTGATGTCAGGCCATCAGTGGTATAAAATCAGGCAGCCGACGCCATTACATCAGTCTTTCTTGCCAAGGAGTCCGAAGCAGAAGTAGTTTGCATGAGTGTCGGTCGGCCACTGTTTGAGTTTTCGTTTCCGAATTGAAGTTGAAGTCTTCTAAAGCTAAGTACCCCATTGGGGATCCTTTTTTCTTGCTCTAACCAATGTCAGAAAAAGTTAACAATTGTCTCGCCTGTGGAAAGCAAATACCACACCGAGATTTCCATTCTTGCTGCGTCACCTGTTTAGACCCTGACCACGACGTCCCTTGCTGTCGGTTTTGTGCTTTGTTCAACACCAGAACTATACATAGTCGGGCCCTTATTGTGGGTTCACTATGAAATCTCGAAATACTAAAATCCCAAATTTCAGTATTTTGAAATTACATAGCCGAAACCTTCAAATCCCGAAAACCCATAACTGCAAAACTCAAAATCCCGAACCTACACTGCACATAGAGCACAGACATAAACATACACACAACTTCCCCCCACAAGCACACAGACAAACCTAGACCACATATAAACAGAGGGGCAAGCCCCCCTGCACCCCCAGGTGGGGGGCTTCACCCCCCCACACCCCCCTACTTATATATATTAACTCCGAGATCGCACAATCAGACACACAAAGGTAACTCACACCCACACATTTTACAGTCCCTTTCACACACACATCACAGTCACAACACACACTGACATACACTAAAGCCCCTAACCAATACACTTACACATACATACATACCCGAACTAACACCTAACCATTCACACACCGCAACACCAGAAGTGCTAATTCAAAATCTCCGTACTTCTGGATTTTGAATTTTGTGCTTCTGGTGTTTCAGGATTTCAAGGCTTTTGTGTTATAATTTCGAAATTATGAATGGAACCCCTTATTGTAGCTAAATATTTTTTATCTCGATCTCCGTATTCCGAAATGGCTTTGGTAAGCCATCCAACTACCGATCTTCTGAAAAAACATAAGGATAAAGACAGAGACAGACTGCACAGGTCCAAAACTGCTGACGACGCTTCCATTAAGCTAGTCGCCAGTTCACTGGTCCTCAGTGAGATGCTTTTGCAGCCCCTGATGCCCACTTCTGTGGATTCACAGGCTGTTACTGAGACCTGTTTGGAGTCCAGTATTCCGCGAGACTCTTCTTTGACTAAGGATCCTGCGGATGTCTCCACCTTGGATGGGTCCAGAGCCGCTGAGGAGGCACCGGCTTCAGAGGAAGTTCTTCACACTACCGATACTCGACACAAACCGACAACGTCTTTCGCGTCTTCAGTTCTTTCTAAAACTACTGAGTTTCTAAGGCCCAGGGTACGAACTACGCCTAAAAAATCAATGACCCAAGCTCAAGCACCTGCTTCCATGCCTCAATCTCAAATGCTTAAAATGGCGGAAGACCTTATCATGCTTACTGGGGGAAGCCAGCCTACCCTTTCCAAAAGAAAAAGAGATTTGTCCCCAGCAGTTTTATCTGACGAGGAGTCTGATGACTCTGAGGTTTCTGAATATGAAGACATGCAACCCTTTTCTGCTTATGAGGATTCAGATGCAGAGGAATCCATTTGTTCTGCCTCTCCTCCAGAGGATTTTTCTTTTGGTGAAACCCTACATACTTTAAGGGAGCATTTCCAATGGGAGTGTCAGGACTATCCTCAGTCCAAAAAAAGACTCAGGGAATTCTTAGATTTACCACAGCACAGACCTTTAGCCATTTCTCCTGTCCCGGATGTTATGGATGATGTCTTTGTGGAATCCAATTTAACTCCTGACACCCTCCCACCTGCTCCCAGAAAGCCTGACTGGTATTATAGAGTCCCTGACTCTCACAAATTTCTTTTCAAAAATCCTACTGCTGACCCAGAGGTCATCTCCCAAGGACCTAAAGGAATACAAGTAACCGCAGCTAAGAATCCCACCCCTCTGACTAGGATTCCCAAGCTTTAAACAGATGGGATAAAAAAAGTATACACCTCTGCAACACTTGCCATTAGAGCACTACATTGTCAGTTCCACATGCTGAAATACCAGAAACATACCATGGAACACCTTAAACAAAAACTATCTACCTTTACGGCTTGTGCAGAAAATAAAGACTTACAGGAGCTTATGCATTCTGCAAGCCAAGTTACTAAACATACCTTGCAATGGGGCTTTGATGCCGTAGAAGCATCCTGCAGGGCAGCAGTCACAGGTTCTGTACTTAGAAGGCATGCTTGGCTTAAGGAACAGACCTTGCCAGATAATGTCAAATCAAAACTATTGGACGCACCATTGAACAAAGACAATTTGTTTGGCACCAAGGCAGAAGAGGTCTTAAAAAATATGGAAGAAAAAGCTAAATCTATGGTGACAGTTAAAGACTTCTTAAAGGTCCAGCCTCCGAGGTTCAGTAGGCATTGCCCCTCCAAGCACTGGTCCTTTCCGGCCCCCTCTAGGTCAGCTCAAACAAGACCTAGGGGTAGCAGACCCCCTAGACAACATTCCCAGCGAATGCAGAGATCTAAGCAATGGAGTTCTTCCACTTCAAAAACAGGGAGTGCTAAGCCACCCCCTTATGGAAAGAACTCACCATGACTTTACACCTCCACCACTTACCTCTGCCCACCTGCTTGTGCTCCTAGGAGGAAAACTCTCCTCCCATGCAAAAAACTGGGCCTCTATCACAGACGACCGATGGGTCCTCAACATAGTAACCAAGGGATACAAATTTTATTTCCACACTCTGCCAGCCCCAAAAGGGTTCCCAGATCTTCCTCCAAACCAGTAGGCAGAGGCCCAAAACCAGGTCCATTCCCTGCTCTCCATGAGGGCAATACAGCCTGTTCCTGTAGACTAGATAGGCCAAGGTTTCTATTCCAGGCTTTTCCTGGTACCCAGAAAAGAGGGCACCTGGTGCCCAATCCTCAATCTGTCAATTCTAAACACCTTCCTGGTGATACCAAAATTCAAAATGCTCACCCTCCAGCAGCTTCTTCCCATGCTATCCAAGGATGCTTGGTTAACCACCATAGACCTAAAAGAGGCCTATCTACACATCCCAATCAGGGATTCCTGCAGGAAATATCTACATTTCAGGGCAGGATCTATGCACTTTCAGTTCTCTGCACTTGCCTTTAGCTTATCCACTGCTCCCAGAGTTTTCACAAAATTGCTGGCTCCAGACATTGCTTTTTGCAGACAAAGGAATATTCAAATTTACCCCTACTTAGATGACTGCCTGATTCAGGCAGACAGTCCGGAAAAGCTGTTACAGCACCTGACCTTTGTACAGAACCTACTGACCTCCTGGGGTATACTATAAACGAAAAGAAATCCAAACTAGTACCCACTCAAAAAATTGTATTCCTGGGAGCAAGCCTGGACACAGCATCCCAGATGGCATTCCTTACTCCAGAAAAAAAATCCTATCTGACAGGCTATTTTTCTCAACTAGCCACCAGAACCCAGTTATCCGCAAGGAAAATCCTGCAAGCTCTAGGGTTCATGGCATCCTTCATTCTACTCATTCCATATGCCAGACTGCATATGAGGAAACTTCAGTTGTACCTAAAAAGCCTTTGGTGTCAACACTTTCAGGATCTGGAAACTGTCATACCTATGATACCATGTCTAAGGAAAGATTTTCTTTGGTGGGAAGCAGCATGCAACCACAACAAGGGTCTTCCCTTCTCACAACCCCACACCGCCCAGACCCTAACCACAGATGCATCAGATTATGCCTGGGGTGCACACGTGGACGGCAGATGCATTCAGGTCCATTGGAGCCCAAGTCAAATACATCTGCACATCAACCAAAAAGAGATGCTAACCGTTTAGCACACTCTGACAGCTTTCAGACCCCTACTCTCCCCGGGGCCTCTACTGATCAAAACAGACAACACCACAGTGATATGGTACATCAGCAAGCAGGGAGGAGCCCACTCTTATCTCCTCTGCAGGCTCGCCATGACCCTTTGGCACACTGCTTCAGCCATGCAAATTCACCTGCAAGCACAATTCCTGCCAGGCTCCCAAAACTCTCTGGCAGACAACTTGAGCAGAAACCTCCTAGACCCACACGCGTGGCAGCTAGACCACAGCACCTTCAACCTTCTAACCCAGAAATGGGGCACCCCGAAGGTAGACCTCTTTGCCTCCCACAACAATCTATGCATTTCCTCCTCTACCTCTACTTTCAAGGGTACTACTCAAAATAAGGGAGGACAAACCAAGAACAATCTTGATTGTCCCAGACTGGCCACGCCAGCACTGGTACCCACTGCTGGGAAGTCTGTCTCCCCTGCCACCATGGCACCTACCTCAGATCCCAACTTTCCTGACCCAGCAGAATGGATAATTCATGCATCCACAACTGCAGACCCTGAACCTGGCAGCCTGGCTTATTCCCTGACCTCTCCTCCAGTTGCCAGCCTAAGCAAGCAAGTCCTGGATGTTATATGTGAGGCCAGATGCCCCAGCACTAGAAATTTCTATGCTGAGAAATGGAAAAGGTATTGCACCTGGATCCAGGCTAAAGGAGCTGAAACAGCACAGCACCTCCCTACCTCTCATCCTGGTTTACCCAGCAGACCTACTACACAGGGGCCTATCCTTCTCTTCTATTAAAATTCATGCCTCTGCCATCTCTGCTCATTACAGCAAAGAGCCTCCTCTCTTTTCTCACCCTCTCATCAAACAGTTCCTAAGAGGGGCTAATAATTTAAGGCACCCAGAAGAGCTCCTACCCCAGCTTGGGACCTTACCTTTGTGTTGGAAAAGCTCACACTACCCCCCTTTGAGCCTGCAGCTTCAGCAGAGTTAAAATTCCTCTCTTGGAAAACAGCCTTGCTTCTGGACATCACTTCAGCTAGAAGAGTTTCAGAGCTACAAGCACTCATGGCTGTAGAGCCCTTCATCGTTTTTTATGCTGACAGGGTCTCCCTCAGGACTACCCCAACTTTCATGCCTAAAGTGGTGTCCAGTGTGGCTCTCAACCAATCAATTAATTTGCCTTCCTTTTTCCCGAACCCACAAAACAAGGGGGAAAGGATTCTGCATTCTCCAGATGTGCACAGACAGCTCAGATTCTATCTGGATAGGACTAATTCTTTCAGGAAGACTGACCAGTTGCTAGTCAGCTTTGTAGTAGGGGCAGAGGGCAAGCCCATATCCAAACAAACAATCTCCAAATGGACAGCACACTGTATCCATTTCTGCTACAAATACCACAGGAAACCGCCCCTTAAGGGGGTCAGAATGCATTCCACCAGGGCAACTTCCACCTCTGCAGCTTTTCTCAGAGGGGTCCCCTACCAGGGACATTCTGGAGACTGCAACATGGAGTTTTGTTCATACCTTCACCAAGCATTACCACCTGCCTATATTTTCCAAATCCAGGGCAGGCTTTGCAACCCCAGAATTGCAGGGCATTCTAGCCAGCCCCCAGTGTTCTTGACTACCTCCACCCTTTTCCTCAGCTTTGGGAATCAACCCAAGTGTGATGACTGCAACAGTGAAACATGAAGAACATAGTACAGTTGTGTACGCTTACCATAAATGTAGATGTTCGAGTATATTCATTGCTCCAATCCTGGTTTCCCACCCTCCTTCCCCCTTGTCTATCTCTCTCTCTTCCTCACAGGGATTTTTGGTATTTACTTTCTACTGATGGTGTTCTTCCACCATAACCTAGCTCCTTATTTGGGGGCTCCTGACATATGGGGCAAGAACAACTGATGTAGTGGCGTCGGCTGCCTGATTTTATACCACTGATGACCTGGCGTCAGTCAGGGAGTGACAGCAACTGACGCAGAAATACCAAGCCTCTAGTATTCAGGCCGACTGAGGGCTACCCCTGGCAGGATAACCCAAGTGTGATGACTGTAACAGTGAATACACTCGAACATCTAAATTTATGGTAAGTGTACACAACTGTACTATACTTTTGCCCCACTAAGAACTAAAAGAATAAAAAGTAAAACTGCCCCTTGGCTAACCAAAGATACACTACCTTCCATGCACCTTAGAGACGAAGCCTGGACACACTACCAGAAAAATAAAACTCTCTGCACCCTTAATGAATATAAAACACTGCGCAACAAAGTCAAAAAGCTTATTATAACAGACCACAAAACCTATTTCTCCTTATTCCAAACGAGCCACAAGAAAAATCCCAAAAATTCTGGAATGGAATCACCACCCTCCTTAACCCTGGCGAAAAAGAAAATCCTTGCCCTGATCCAAAAGCCCTAGACATGGATCTGGCCACCATATTCAACTCTTTCTTCATCGACTCAATATCCAAACTAACCTCATCCTTTACTAACAATTCTACATCATCCATATCTGCATCCTCTCCTCTGTTTTCCCCCTACCTCCTCATTCTCAAACAGCTCCACCTCCCAATCTCCTCCTTTCTCTATAAAACCCATTCACATATTTACTATAAAAAAACTTCTCCAAAAACTGAAACCATGCTCCATTGCCCCTGATAACATTCCCTTGTACTTTTTAAACATAGCTGCTGAAGGCATTGCCTTCCCCATCTGTATCCTAATCAATTGTTCAATCCAAGAAGGCTATGTACCCCAACTTTGGAAAAAGGCCTTTATTATTCCCCTACACAAAGGAGGCAACAATAACAATACCCCAAACTTCCGATCTATAGCTATCCTATCCCCCATCTCTAAACTTCTTGAAAAATGCATCCATCTTCAACTTACCCTATCTCATAGACAACAACCTACCAACTCCCACACAGCATGGATTCAGACCTGGCCACAGCACAACCACTGCTCTTCTCTCCTTGCTTGAAACTGTTAACAAATCCCGCAACTCTGGTTGTACCATATCTACCCTCCTACTAGACCTCTCTAAGGCTTTCAGCATCATCTCTCACAATCTTCTCCTAACCAAACTCTCTAATCTAAACCTATCCCTCTCCTCTCTCAACTGGTTCACCGGTTACCTCTCCAATAGGCAACAAGCAATAAAATGGAAAAAAAAGCCACCTCCTCATTCCTCAACACCCCCACAGGCGTACCACAGGGTTCCATTCTAGGTCCCCTTCTGTTCAATATTTTCATAAATGACTTCCACCACTCAATCCCTAATGCAAAACTCATCCAATACGCAGACGATTATACTATAATCTGCTCTGCCACCTCAATTCCCAGCCTTATGAAGCTAACCCAAGATGCTTTCTCTACCACCGAACAGTGGATGTTAGGCAACCACCTAGCACTCAATGCTTCAAAAACCAAACTTATGATATTTATCCCTTCTAAAACTACCACCATAGACAAAAACTCATTCTCCATCACCAGCCAGAATAACATATCTCTCGAATTAGTATCCGAGGCTAAACTACTAGGTGTCCATATCGATGACCAGCTTAAATTTGGCACGCACCTACAAAGAAACATAAAAAAAACCCTACCAAAAACTTGGTATGCTATACCGCCATAATCACTACCTCACTCTCTCTACCAGGTTCATTCCCTCTACCACATACCTTATCCCCTCTCTCCTCTATGCCCCCCCCCCCACTCCTTACAAACCTACAATCCTCTCTTAAGACTAAACTCTCTTCCTGCTATAATAAAATTGCCAGGTTTGCCTCAAGCCACAAATCTTCTACCCATCACTATATCGCCCTTCAGAAACTAAATTGGCTAGAGCTGCCCAACTATCTCACCTACATTCAACTCATTCAGGCTCACAAACTCATCTTCAGTCCCTCCCTTTCTTCCTCCTTTAAAATGCATCTTCCTGATCGTCTCTTAAGATCCACCAATCAGAACCTGATTGAACTGCATAAACCTACCCATCCTTCAGGCAAAAATCTCCTAGCCTTTGCCCGCCAGTGGAGCTCCCTACCACCACTAGCCACCCTATCTTCAAATCCTTACTTCACTCACATCTAACATCTCTTCGGGAATGCTCCTGCTCCCACCCCACATAATTTCTTCTCCCTATATTTCCCCCTCTGCTCCTCTCTCTCTCCCTACCCTCCACTTCCACCTCACATTGATGCTCCACCTCCTCGCCTCCAGTCTTTTCTTCTTCTCCCTACTCATCGCTCTCCACTTATCCCTCCCACTCTCTTACCCCTACTAACACCCTCAGGCTTCCATGCACTCATCGGCCTGCTGTTATATTTGTATAGCAAGAACAATTATATTTGTAAATAATTACTTATGTTTTACAACTTTTACTTGTTGGAACTCATGAATTTTATTGTTATATGCTATGACTTATCTGTACTTTAGCATTTCTATGTAACTTACACTGTGATTATGTGTATTGCTTTTACGGAGCTTTTCTCCCCAGGACTCCATTGAAAACGGGTTCTTCTTGGCCCAATGGACCATCCTGGTAAACCAACTGCAAATAAAATAAATAAAAAATAATAGTAAATTTGCAGCACATACTCCTTTCAGAACACACCACTGTATAGCACTGAAAAGCCTTAATTAGTCAGAACTGCCACATCAACTAACATATACACAACTTCTTACCACCTGTAAATTATCCAACATCCATCTGCCTGTCTGGCATTAAAAACATTCTAGACAACTATGTTCCCAGTCGGTCATTGCGATTCAGTGACCAAAAACTCCCGTCTGTCCACAGACCTAACAAATCTGCTGGGCATTGTCTGTATTCGTACAAGGTTGCTAAGCCCTGGAACTCCTTGCTTATATCCATCAGGTCTATACTTTCCCTCCCATCTTTAAAACCACTATGAAAAACTTCCTAGTTAAAATCTCTCTCCCTTCTTGCTCAAAACCAGGATAAACTATATCACTAAATGTGAACAAGTACCTTTTCATTCTTACACCTCCTTACTATCCCTTCTTCACGTATTTCCTTACTGCTATCTAATTCTCTTCCCTGACTTCTCTCTAAATATACCATAAGCCTGTTTCCCTTACTTCATATTGCAGTTCCTATTTGTATTAGACTAACTTACCTTTAATTTCTATAAATATTAAATGATTGAGATATACCTTTTATCGATTCTTAGCCAATGTTTTTATATTATGCCTAATTTGTTATAATTATTTAAACTGCTGATGTTTTTGTTTTATTTTTGAAGATTGTAAGATTATTGTTCTTAAAATGTTTGTTTTTAAATTGCACTCCTCCCAGGCCTCCACTGAAAATAGGCTTCTACCCAGTTGGATTTTCCTGGTAGTCAAATGTCAATAAATAAATAATAAATAAATAAAGCTAACTTTTCCTGTGTAACATACTAGTTATAACCCTGAATTTGTGAATCTCTTATTTTCTTTGCCAGTGACTCTATATAAAGCAAGTAACAATGGGGGAAGAGGCACTGTACATGTGCCTCTGAACCTTCATATATCATACTGTTCTATCAGGGAATGCAAATGCTGCCATTGCCCTACTCATAATATCTCAGCTAACTCTTTTGAATGCTTTACCTACATCAAAACTCACCAATAAGCTGCAGTGTTTTCTTACTCTCTGCTCGCTTCTGTATCATCATTGTTCTGTTAATGGTGTGAAATGTTTGTCTTTCCTCCACAGAACCACACTGGTCTGTACTATCAACATTGATAACACCTTTGTCTTGACATTCTTTTAGCAAATGTATACATAGACACTTTATAATTTAAAATTGAAATGGGTCTATATGCTGTAGGATCTGAAAGGTATTTGCCTTATTTGGGTAATTCAGGCACCAGAGCTTTCTTCCATTATGCTGCTACTTCCCTCCTGTTTAAAATATTATTAAAGGAAAACTTCCAGATCTTCATCAATTTCTTTCCTGCTGATTTCCACAGGAATACCACCTGTTCTTGGAGATTTCCCTTTTGCTCAGTTGTCCATCACTGTTTTTATCTCATCCTTTCCTGTCTTAGTTGTGAATTGTTGAGCTTTACCTTCCTATAACCTTCAAATAATCTTTTTGCCAGTTTGTTGACCTGGTAAGCTCACTTGACAAATTACCCCATTTTCAGGGACAACCTTCAGTGCAATGGCTCAGAGTCAGCAGACGAAGGTGGAAGAAATCAAACTCTTGCAGCTCATTAACAGCTCAGTGCTTTAGTCCTGTGTGTTAACTAGTCTTAATATTAAATAAACATTTCCATGTGTGTCTTTTCTTGGTTTACCAGTTCCTTTGCTTTACACAAATTTTCAATTTCTGAAATATCTGTGGTCATTTTTCTTACCTTAAACTCCCTTATTCTGGCTAAAACTCTCAGTGCTTTGTTGTCTAAGCCATTATGTTAAAGTTTTTGTACTGTAGAGTTGCTCTCAAAATAGTTGCTTAACAACAACCTTTCTAAAGTTATGCATATTATCCAATTTGTCCCGTTTTCCATTTAGTGGTCTGCAGTTGTTCCATTTCTTGTGTGAGGATTGCAGTCAGTCAGCAATGCCAGGCATTAGTTCATGCTTATTTGTTCAAAAATGCATGTTGATACAAAACCTTTTGCACTATTAACTTTTTAAAGTGTTTATGAGAAATATTTAAAAATGTTCCCTAATTTTGGGTCTTTGTCCCCCCACCCTTTATTTTTGTCTTTGTTTCTGATTCTTGAGCAAAGAAGTTGAGAACTATGCCTTTGAGATGGATGCTTTGTAGTTGTAAAATACACAGCACTAAGCATTGTGTGCAGTACATTTTGTAGATAAAATACTATTAATTTTTAAATGGGATATTTTGAGAGACACAGCCTTTCAAGGTGCCCAGAAGTCCTGAGTTTTACCTGTTTAATATGTTAAACCATCTCTTCCAGTGTAGCATTTTCAGTGTTTTACCTTTCATGCTACGTTTGTGTAGGGTATTGCCCCATTAGGTATATGACTACCAAAGCAGACCAGTTCATATTTTCTTTGTGTCATGCAGTCATTTCTAATTTGGAAGGGTGGTAAGGCAGTTCTGATTATTTGCCTTTGCTGAGTTAGTGTAATGTTCTACACAAACATATCACTAGGAAGTATTCTGTTGGTAGTTTTCTCCTTTGGGTAAGATTTACTGAGGCATTGACATTCATCTGACCAGAAACTGAAAACTGTTTTACTGTTTAGTTGACGAGTTATGTTATATTATGTATGTGTGATATCTAATAGAGGCATCCATACATGCACACCCCCCCACACTCACACACATGTTTACATTTACATATAGATGACAGCTCGTGAATTATTTGTAATTATACAACGACCTTCCATTAATATTCCAAAACGTGCATGCTGATTGGTCAGCGTGCACGTTGTAAATCAAAGACTTATACTAATGGAAAAAGGTCCGGTCGCCCGGACTTTTTCCATTAGTATAAGTCTTTTTTTTTTTTTTTTTTTTACAGCATTAACATAGCAAGACAGCTTTTAAAAAGTAACGGAGATCTTCCTTTCTCCGTTGCTTTTTTTAAAGCTGTATCGCTATGTTAAACTCCTTTAACATAGCGAGACAGTTTCTAAAAAGCAACGGAGATTTTGCTTTCTCCATTGCTTCCACACACAGCTCTGATGTACAGCATAAGCATACGCATGCGCAGTACATCAGAACTGCCGCAGAATACCGGACAGCTGCGGAAGAGCAGCACGGCAGCATTATACAATGCCATTATTTAAGAAAAGTAAGTATTTTTTTTCTTAAATAATGTCATTGTATAATAGCAATAACCCACTTCTGGGTGTGGGTAATGCTGGATTTACCCACAGTTGTCTTTGTTTGGCCACTCGGGCTTTGCCCTTGTGACCAAACCACACCAACTGTGGGTAAATCCAGCATTACCCACACCCAGGTGTGGGTTATTGCTTAATTGTGATATCTATAGCAGCAGCAAATATAAAACTTCTGTAACACAGTAACCCATGTAATAAGTTCTAACCTCTTGCCCCTGCAGAAAGATTTCTGGATTCAAGAGTTTAATCTTCTGCACATTATTTAGGGAGATTTTAAAGGATTATTCTAGTGGAGTTTAGAAAGACAACTTATTTCCTTTTCATCCTGCCCATCTGATCCAACTATGTGTACCAAGCTACTTGTTTGAACCTGTCAGGGTCTGCTAGTCCTCCGAGCTTTAAACTCCTTTAAGATTGTATCCGATGCTGTCTATTTTTGTCTAATTCAACATGTGGGTTGTTGGCTCTAGTTGGATCTGACCCCAACACCTTATACCATGGTATTGCATCCAAGAGCCCAGACTCCTCCTACCTGCAATAACCCTCTCCTGTCTGAATTACCTCAGATCTCATTTGCTGCCTGCCTAACCAGGCATGTTAACCGAAAGCTCCATCCTGTTTTCACAATAAGTGAAGATTTTGTTTCTCCCTTTAACTATAGATAGCATTTCTTAAAGATAAGTAATAGTTTTTATGTTACGGTTTACTATTTATGATAGTTTATAGAGTGAGTATAGAATTTTCTAGTATCTTTCCTGTTTGTAGTGTGTTTACTTAGCTTTTAGGATTAGATATTTATATTTATAGATATATTTACAAGTATAGTACTTTTATTTTAATATGATACCAAATTTTAATTCTGATGGTGCAATAGTCTACGGGCTTCAAAAATTGTTTCTCTTGTGGCATAAAATCCTGCCTCAAGGCAGACATTGTGTGTGTGTGTGTGTGTGTGTGTGTGTGTGTGTGTGTCTGTGTGTGTGTGTTGCCTTCCTACTTGCAGGACACCTGCAGTACTTGTGCTATTTTCAGCACAAGGGCTCTCCAAGGAAGGAAAGAAAAACTAATTTTGAAAGGTCTCCTTCAGTCTCTCAGACAGGGTCTAAGATGTATTTGGATCTAAAGGCATCCTCTACCTCTCTCCTTCCTCTGACAAGAAAAGGGAAAAAGAGAGAGAGAGAAAGATCAAAGAAAATTGACATAGAAAGCTACAGACCATATAGGAAAGCTACAGACAACATACCAGATACACTTGTAATAGGTGACTCTATAGTAAGACACACTGACGTCCCGCTCACCAGACTGAACAAGGAAAAGGTTATAGTAAGCTGCCTGTCGGGCGCTAGAATCCGCCACATAACACAAGCACTCAGGTCACTCCAAAGCAAGTACAAATATGACTCAGTCATTGTCCATGCCGGTGTGAATGACCTGAGACGTACCTCCCTGGACTACATGAAAAGAGACATAGAGGAGCTCTCTGATTATGTAGCCCAGGCTGGTATGACCCTGACCCTGAGCAGCATCATACCCTCACCAAGAATGATGCCACAGTACAGAGACAAAACGATTAGCTTTAACAATTGGCTTAATTACTGGTGTCCTTCTAAGGGGATCCAATATCTGTCCACTTGGGATGACATGCTTGACAAGCCACGCTGCTTTGCAAGGGACAGCTTGCACCTGTCACCCCTGGGCTTCCGGATATTGGCCAAGGCTCTTGCCACCCCCATAGTGCCTTTTTTAGGCAAGGCTCAAAAGACAAACCCACCTCCCTAGAAAACACAAGTGAAAAAAAACTAAGGGTAATGCTGCTCAATGCCAGAAGTCTAAACCTCAAGATGCACGCTCTCGAAGCCCTCCTCAGTATGGAGAACATCGATGTCTGTGCAGTGACTGAAACCTGGTTCAAGGCTCCTGAGAGCACCCCAGCACTACCAGGTTATACCTCATATCATGCTTTCATAGGTTCATAGGTTCATACTAGGCTATCTGCCCTAGGGCATTTATAAGCGTAGCCAGAATGTGTTTGGCTTTCGCCATCCATTTTAAATTTATTTTGCTATGCCCTTTTTCGAGGTTAGTATACTGTGCCTCTGTCTAACAGTGACACAGAAGTGATACCCGGGGTAAACCTACGATCTCCCATCCACTCATCAAGATTCCTCTTGAAGAGAGTCAATGAGGGACTCTGCCTAACCTGGACTGGGATTTTATTCCAGAGTGAAGGGAGCCTCTGGGTTATGAATCTGTCCCTCCAGCATGTCCTATTTATTTCAGTGCTGAAGTTCAAGTCTCTCGAGCGCGTAGCTCGATGGGATTTGGATTTTCTGAGGTGTAGCATGTCCATTAATTCCGGGTTGGACATAGCTTTATACGTCAGGCACAGATCGACTCTGAACAGGCGGTATGCCACTGAGTAGAGCTGGAGTTTCTTTAACCGGGCAGCATATGGCATCTGTTTGAGCCCTTTGATCCTCTTGGTGTGGTACTTTTGGGGTCTTTCCAGTTGCTGCAGGTGTCTGGTAAGGTACATCCCAAAAGGGGCATTGTACTCAATTATGGGCCTGATGAGGGATGAGTAAAGAGGCACGATAACCTCCCCTGATCTAGATGTGAATCCCTTCATGATTAGGTGGGCTATATAAAATGTTTTTCTAACCACTTTGTCCACGTGGTTGTCAAATGAGAGATTGCTATCAACTTGGGTCCCCAGGTCCCTAATTACTTCTTCTGTACTTAATGGATTACCACCTATGTGGTAAGTTGTGGGCACTTTGTTTTTGCCAAAGGGGATGACTATACACTTTTTGGCATTTAGCTTGAGGCCATGGCTCTGGCACCAGTTGTCTGTTTCTATGAGGCCCTTTTGGAGGATGCTTGTGTCGGCTGTAGAGTCGATTATGGTGCCCAGTTTGCAGTCATTTGCGAACTTGGTCAGCCACAGTCCTTCCGTGTTGGCCTGTACCTCCGAGAAATATATACCGAACAAGAGAGGTCCCAGGACTGAGCCTTGTGGGACACCACTTGTAACTGGTTTGGAGTCTGACATGGCTCCAGCAATTCTAACCATGTGGGTTCTGTCCTTGAGCCAGTTTGCAATCCATCTAGTGACATAGGGGTTTATATTTAAGCTGGTGAGCTTATCTATAATGCCCGAGTGGGGTATTGTATCAAAAGCTTTTGCGAGGTCCAGGTAGGCTGTGTGGACCACCTTCCCCTCGTCAATGGCCTTGGTGACTGTTTCAAAGAAATCAACCAGGTTTAAGAGGCAGGATCTGCCCTTAACAAAGCCGAACTGGGTAGGATCCAGTGTCTGCAGGTCCCCAATATCTTTATGAGGTCCATGATGATCCTTTCCATAGCTTTGCAGACCAAGCTAGTCAGGCTTATGGGGCGATAGTTTCCAGGATCCGTTGAGGCACCACCTTTATGGAGAGGGACCACTGTTGCTGTACGCCACTCTTTGGGCACATATCCTGTAGTAAGGCTGAGATTGAACAGTAGTTTTATGTTTGGGTTTAGCTCTTCTTGGAGTTCATGTAGGACGCAGCCCAGGACACCGTCTGGTCCCATTGATGCTGTGTTTTTGCTTTGGAGAGGCGGCTCTTACCTGAGCATCTGAGATGTCAGGGGGCAGCACTCTGCTGGGATAGATATTTGCCCTTTTGGTGGGGAAGGTGGGGAGAAGTTTGCGCTGAACCTGTCAGCTAGGATGTTGGCAATGTCTGTGGGTTCGATGTATTTTTTGTCATTCTGGACTAATTCTGAGCATATCTGGGAATTACCACCCAGGTTCCTAACATAACTAAAGAAAGCCTTGTGATTATCCTTAGTGTCCTGTGCAATTTTTCTCTCGAAGCTGGCCTTAGACAGTTTTATGAGTGCCCATAGTTTTTTGCTAATACAGATCAGTGATGCCTTCCCTTTTTGGGATTTTGCTGTATCATTTAGTAGCCTCCTCCTTCTATTGTATAGTTTGTTTATGGCTGGGGTCCACCAGACAGGACGTCTGCCTTTGGAGGATTGGGTCTTGGTTTTATTTGGGATCGCATGATCTATGCATTCCTGAAGGTGTTCATAGAATGCGTTTATAACGGATTCTGCGGTCTGGGCCGTATTTTCCACAGGCCCGGGGGCTTTGAAGGATTCCACCTTGGTTTTGAGGAGTGTGAAATTTGCTTTAAAGAAGTTTTTCACTGTGGTTGTCTGGGCAGGGGGTGGGGTCGGGATGTGAATATCCAGTGAGATTAGTTTATGGTCTGCTCTTACCAGTGAGGGATACACTTCTGGTCTGAAGCATAGAGTCCCCATGTTGGTGATGATCAGGTCCAGTATGTTTTCCCCTCTTGTGGGAGTGGTAACAAGTTGTTCCATAGCATTTGAGTTTATAAATTCTCGGAACCTTTGGGCTAGGGTGTTAGAGCTAGAGTAATGCTCCCAGTCTATGTTTGGGTAGTTGAAGTCGCCCAATATAATGGTGTTTGGAGAGACCTTCATATTTTCCAGTGTTCTCAGGAAGGCCGAGTGGGGTTCCTGGGTTTAGGAGGGTGGTCTGTAGCAGGCTATAAACTGGAAGGCAGTTTTATCCACTGTTAGTTGCACATGGATAGTCTCTGATGCTTCGTGCTTTGCCACCAACCTGGAGGTGTGGGTATCTTTGATGAATATCGATACTCCCCCTCCTTTTGTGGTTTGGTCCAAGTTTTGGGGCCGAAAAGCATGGTATGAGATATAACCTGGTAGTGCTGGGGTGCTCTCGGGAGCCCTGAACCAGGTTTCTGTTACTGCACAGATATCAATGTTCTCCATGCTAAGTGTGCGTGCATCTTGAGGTTTAGACTTCTGGCTTTGAGTAGCATTACTCTTAGTTTCTTATCCCTTGTGATACCTATGGAGGTGGGTTTGTCTTTTGAGCCTTGCCTAAAAAAGGCACTATGGGGGTAGCAAGAACCTTTGCCAATATCCGAAAGCCCAGGGGTGACAGGTGCAAGCCATCCCTAGCGAAGCATGTTGGCTTGCCGAGCATATCATCCCAAGCTGACAGGCATTGGATCCCCTTTGAATGACACCAGTACTTAAGCCAATTGTTGAAATTGATCATCTTGTCTTCATATTGTGGCATCATTCTTGGTGAGGGTAAGATGCTACTCAAGGTCAGGGTCATACCAGCCTGGGCTACATGCTCAGAGAGCTCCTCTATGTCTCTTTTCATGTAGTCCAGGGAGGTACGTCTCAGGTCATTCACACCAGCATGGACAATGACTGAGTCATATTTGTACTTGCCTTGGAGTGACCTGAGTGCTAGTGTTATGTGGCGGATCCTTGCGCCCGACAGGCTACTCACCGTGACCCTCTCCTTGTTCAGCCTGGTGAGCGGGACGTCAGTGTGCCTGACGATAGAATCACCTATTACAAGTGTACCAGGTGTGTTGTTTAGTCTTAAGGGCTGTGACTGTTCGGCACACTGGCTTTGTGAGATATGTGTTGCACGTGTTTTGTTTTGGGGTAGCGGTTGCTTGGGTGTCTGCTTTGGAGGTCTCTGCTGTTTGTTTGTTTAATTTAACTGTGGAGGCTGCCCACTAAAGTGTTCTAGCCTGTGTAACTAATTTATCACTGTTTCTGCATTTTCTGTGTGTTTCTACCAGAAAAACAAAAAAACAAAAAAATAATCCTTGTTTTCCCGCCTCTCCTTGACTAGTTTAGACCAGTTTACAGGCATTGCTGTATTCTGGGCTGTGGTGTAGTTCCTGTGTTGTCCATTACCTTACTTGGATAGAAGGAAGTTTCTTTGCTCACCAGTGGGAGTGGGGAGCCTTGAGCAGCCTACCTGTCCCCTGTAGGAAGTGACCTCAGCACAAGAAGCTGTAGTAATTGGTTGTTTTGGACCATTTCTAGCTCTTTTGTAGTTCACTGTTTAAAATCCGCATTTGCACGGCATTGCGCGGTTGTCGGTTAACAAGGTTAAACTTTTTCTGGCTCCGCCAAGTCTGCTCTTCAAATTTTCCCTTAAGGAAGCTCTACTCTTAGTATAACCAGACTACTCACTATATTATAAGCCTAGCACTTGTTCTCAATACTTCTCTACTAAGTAAGCACTCTCGTACTAAGTAAAGCACTACATCTACTTACCACCCCTGTGAATATCCACTTCCCTTAAAGGTACAGCACTCCCTTATACTGTTCTAGCATGTCGAGTGGTAGATTACTGGCGTCGTCTCCAATTCAGCTGGTCAATCTGGGTATATTGAGACAATGCTACAATTGTCTCATGTACACAGACAACCCTCTCCTCCTCCCAACAAACACAAATACATGTGAGAGATGCAACTACATAGCCAAACTGGAGGCTGAACTCTCTCAGCTCAGGGCTGGCATGACCAGACAGGAGGAGATGGCAACCACACACACAACAATCCCAGTCCCACATAGACCTACCACAACTGCAAACCAAACACATAAAAACACAAAGACATACTCGAGGCTCTAATAAAAACTTACCAAAACAACAGAGGCTCCCAAAGCAGACATCCAAAAATCCACCACCTCAAAACAAAACACATGCAACACATACTTCAATAAATCAGTGTGTCAACTAATCACAGCCCTTAAAGCCAAACACCTTGCCTGATACACTAGTAATAGGTGACTCTATAGTCAGACACACTGATGTCCCGCTGACCAGGCTGAACAAGGAGAAGGTGACTGTGAGCTGTCTATCGGGAGCTAGGATCCGCCACATAACACACGCACTCAAGTCACTCCAAAGCAAGTACAAATATGACTCCGTCATTGTCCATGCTGGTGTGAATGACCTGAGACGTACCTCCCTGGACTACATGAAAAGAGACATAGAGGAGCTCTCCGATTATGTAGCCCAGGCTGGTATGACCCTGACCCTGAGCAGCATCTTGCCCTCACCAAGAATGATACCACAATACAAAGACAAGATGATCAGCTTTAACAATTGGCTCAAGTACTGGTGTCATTCTGAGGGGATCCAATGTCTGTCTGCCTGGGATGACATGTTGGACAAGCCACGCTGCTTCATGGGATGGCTTACACCTGTCACCACTGGGCTTCCGGATATTGGCTAAAGCTCTTGCCACCCCATAGTGCCTTTTTTAGGCAAGGCTCAAAAGACAAACCCACCTCCTTAGAAAACAAAAATGGAAAAAAACTAAGGGTAATGCTGCTCAACGCCAGAAGTCTAAATCTAAAGATGCAGGCACTTGATGCACTCCTCAGCATGGAGAACATCGACGTCTGTGCAGTAACTGAAACCTGGTTCAAGGCTCCGGAGAGCACCCCAGCACTACCAGGCTATACCTCGTATCATGCTTTTTGGCCCCAAAACCCGGGCCGAACCACAAAGGGAGGGGGAGTGTCCATATTCATCAAGGACACCCACACCTCCAGGTTAGTAGCAACATATGAAGCATCAGAGACCATACAGGTGCAACTAACCATAGGCAAAACTGCTATACAACTGGTAGCATGTTACAGACCACCCTCCCAATCTCAAGAACCCCACTCAGCCTTCCTGAAGACATTGGAGGATATGAATGTATCACAAAATACCATCATACTTGGGAGACTTCAACTACCCAAACATAGATTGGGTACATTATTCTAGCCCTAATACCCTAGCCCAAAGGTTCCTGGAATTCATAAATTCAAATGCACTGGAACAACTAGTCACCTCTCCCACTAGGGGAGATAATATACTAGACCTGATCATCACAAACATGGGTACAAAATGCTCCACACCGGAAATATACCCCTCACTAGTGAGATCTGACCACAAACTAATCACCCTGGATATACATATCCCACCTCCACCCCCAGCACAAAAGACCACAGTGAAAAACTTCTCAAAAGCAGACTTCACTCTTCTTAAGACTGAGATGGTATCCTTTAAGCCCACTGTGCCAGTGGATACCACATCCCACGATGCCGAATCCTTCACAAATGCTTTCTATGGACATTTCCAAGAATGCATGGATCATGCAATCCCAAACAAATCCAAGTCCCTCTCCACCAAAGGTAAGCGTCCTGTCTGGTGGACCTCAGCCATAAACAAATTGTATAACAAAAGAAGGAAGCTACTGCACGTCAGAGCAAAATCCCATGAAGGGAAGACATCTCTGATCAACATTAGCAGAAAACTACGTTCTCTCATAAAAGCATCCAAGGCCAACTTTGAGAGAAAAATCGCTAAGGACACTAAAGATAACCACAAAGCCTTCTTCAGCTATGTTAGAAACCTGGGCAGAAACCCTCAGATATGCTCAGAGTTGGTTCACAACTACAAAAAATACACTGAACCCACAGATATTGCCAACATTCTGGCTGACAGGTTCAGTGCAAATTTCTCCCCTCCTTCACCCCCAAAAGAAGAAATACTTATCCCAGCTGAATGTAATCTCCCTGTCATCTCAGATGTCCAAGTGAGAACCGCCCTAAACAAAGCAAAAAACACAGCATCAACGGGACCTGACGGTATCCCGGGTTGCGTGTTACGTGAACTCCAAGAGGAGCTAAACCCACACATAAAAATGCTATTTAACCTTAGCCTTACTTTGGGATATGTACCTGAACACTGGCGTAGAACAACAGTGGTCCCACTCCACAAGGGGGGTGCCTCTACAGACCCTGGAAACTACCGCCCCATAAGCTTAACCAGCGTGGTCTGCAAAGCTATGGAAAGAATCATTATGGAACTCATAAACAGAGACATAGGGGACCTACAGACACTTGACCCCACCCAGTTCGGCTTTGTAAAGGGCAGATCCTGCCTTTTAAACCTGGTTGACTTTTTCGAAACAGTCACTAGAGCCATTGATGAGGGCAAAGCAGTCCATACAGCATACCTGGACTTGGCTAAGGCCTTCGACACAATACCCCACTCAGGCATCATAGATAAGCTCAACAGCTTAAAAGTAAACCCTTATGTCACTAGATGGGTTGCAAACTGGCTAAAGGACAGAACCCATAAAGTTAAAATCGCTGGAGCAATGTCAGACTCAAAGCCAGTCACAAGTGGTGTCCCACAGGGATCTGTCCTGGGACCCCTCTTGTTTGGCATTTATTTCTCAGATGTTAAAGCAAACCTGGGAGGGCTGTGGCTGACAAAGTTCGCAGATGACTGCAAACTAGGCGCCATAGTCGATACATCAGCAGACACACACATCCTGCAAAAAGGCCTCACAGAAACGGACAACTGGTGCCGGAGTCATGGCCTTAAACTAAATGCCAAAAAATGTATAGTCATCCCCTTTGGGAAAAACAAAGTACCCACAAATTATCACATAGACAGCAACCCACTGAGTATGGTAAAAGTAATCAGAGACCTAGGGTCCCAAGTCGACAGCGACCTCTCATTTGACACCCATGTTGCCAAAGTGGTTAGAAAAACATTCTACCTTGCACACCTCATCATGAAGGGATTCACATCCAGATCCAAGGATGTCATTGTACCCCTATATTCCTCCCTCATCAGACCCATGTTTGAGTACAATGCTCCATTTGGTATGTACCTTACCCGGCATTTGCAACAGCTGGAGAGACCACAAAAGTACCTCACCAAGAGGATCAAGGGTCTCCAACATATGTCTTATTCTGCCAGACTAAAGAAACTTCAGCTCTATTCAGTAGCATACCGCCTGCTCAGAGGTGATCTCTGCCTGACGTATGTCCAAGGCCATGTCCAATCAGGATCTGATGGACATGCTCCACCTCAAAAAATCCAAATCCATCAGGACCACGAGAGCTAAAGACTTAAACCTCGGCACAAGTATGAATAGGACATGCTGGAGGGATAGATTCATAACCCAGAGGCTTCCCATGCTTTGGAACAAGATCCCAGTTCGTATTAGGCAGAGCCCCTCACTGACTCTCTTCAAGAGAAATCTTGATGAGTGGATGGGAGATCATAAGTTTACCCCAGGGGTCACATCTGTGTCACTGCTAGACAGGGGCATAGTATACTAATTCTATTATATAAGGGGACCTTCATTGTGTCACTACTAGACAGAGGCACAGTATTCTAAATTTATTCTGTACATTTTTTGTACCATTTCATGGGGTGGCAAAAGCCACATCACTATGGCTAGGCTTACAAATGCCCCAGGGCAGATAGCCTAGTACTATACTATGAAACTATGAAACAGATTTGAGTGCTAAAACTAGAAAACTGGCTAGTTATAAGAAAAAAAAAACTACGCTAGAAGGCTTCCCTCCAACACATAAGGGCTTGGGGGCTCAGAAGCCTACAAATAGTCTATACCACTTAACAGGAAAGGCAGGAAAGAAGCTTAAATTTTTTTTTTTTTTTTTTTTTTTCTGTTTCCCAGATGCTCTCTTTGTACACAGTAGGAGTGCCTGAAATCAGAATATGATCTCACTGCACTCAGTTGAGTGAGCAAATGAGATGGGCCCAGAAGGAGTATCCAAACACAAATTTACAAGAGGGGTGGGCAGTTTCAAGGCCACTAAGATTAACACCAAAACAAAAACAGGGAGGTTGGGTGGGACTAACTGAAGAGCAGAGTCAAAACTTTCAGTTCAGTTAATATTCCTGCAACACAGTTAAAATCAATTTAAATACTGTATTTTTGGGAAAAAAAAGTGCAGATAAAGGTACTTAAATTCTCTTATACGTCCAGTTGAATACAGCTAGTTCTTAGCCGGCCAAAGCTGAGGTTTTTAAGCAGAAAATATTTCACACTGTACCACTTAAATAGGCAAGGACAGGAAATCAAAGAATGTGGCTACCCCCACACCTGTAATTACTAGCAAATAACAAAATTCAGCAAACACTGACTAACTTCCAGTTCAGTTAATATTCCTGCAACACAGTTAAAATCAATTTAAATACTGTATTTTTGGAAAAAAAGTGCAGATAACGGTACTTAAATTCTCTTATACGTCCAATTGAATACAGCTAGTACTTAACCGGCCAAAGCTTAGGTTTTTAAGCAGAAAATATTTCACACTGTACCACTTAAATAGGCAAGGACAGGAAATCAAAGGATGTGGCTACCCCCCACACCTGTAATTACTAGCAAATAACAAAATTCAGCAAATACTGACTAACTTCCAGTTCAGTTAATATTTTTGCAACACAGTTAAAATCAATTTAAATACTGTATTTAAAAAAAAAAGTGCAGTTAAAGATACTTAAATTCTCTTATACGTCCAGTTGAATACAGCTAGTTCTTAACCGCCCAATGCTGAGGTTTTAAGCAGAAAATATTTCACACTGTACCACTTAAATAGGCAAGGACAGGAAATCAAAGAATGTGGCTACCCCACACCTGTAATTACTAGCAAATAACAAAATTCAGCAAACACTGACTAACTTCCAGTTCAGTTAATATTCCTGCAACACAGTTAAAATCAATTTAAATACTGTATTTTTGGGGAAAAAGTGCAGATAAAGGTACTTAAATTCTCTTATACGTCCAGTTGAATACAGCTAGTTCTTAGCCGGCCAAAGCTGAGGTTTTTAAGCAGAAAATATTTCACACTGTACCACTTAAATAAGCAAGGACAGGAAATCAAAGAATGTGGCTACCCCACACCTGTAATTACTAGCAAATAACAAAATTCAGCAAACACTGACTAACTTCCAGTTCAGTTAATATTCCTGCAACACAGTTAAAATCAATTTAAATACTGTATTTTTTGAAAAAAAAAATTGCAGATAACGGTACTTAAATTCTCTTATACGTCCAATTGAATACAGCTAGTTCTTAGCCGGCCAAAGCTGAGGTTTTTAAGCAGAAAATATTTCACACTGTACCACTTAAATAGGCAAGGACAGGAAATCAAAGAATGTGGCTACCCCCACACCTGTAATTACTAGCAAATAACAAAATTCAGCAAACACTGACTAACTTCCAGTTCAGTTAATATTCCTGCAACACAGTTAAAATCAATTTAAATACTGTATTTTTGAAAAAAAGTGCAGATAACGGTACTTAAATTCTCTTATACGTCCAATTGAATACAGCTAGTTCTTAGCCGGCCAAAGCTGAGGTTTTTATGCAGAAAATATTTCACACTGTACCACTTAAATAGGTAAGGACAGGAAATCAAAGAATGTGGCTACCCCACACCTGTAATTACTAGCAAATAACAAAATTCAGCAAACACTGACTAACTTCCAGTTCAGTTAATATTCCTGCAACACAGTTAAAATCAATTTAAATACTGTATTTTGGGAAAAAAGTGCAGATAAAGGTACTTAAATTCTCTTATACGTCCAGTTGAATACAGCTAGTTCTTAGCCGGCCAAAGCTGAGGTTTTTAAGCAGAAAATATTTCACACTGTACCACTTAAATAAGCAAGGACAGGAAATCAAAGAATGTGGCTACCCCCACACCTGTAATTACTAGCAAATAACAAAATTCAGCAAACACTGACTAACTTCCAGTTCAGTTAATATTCCTGCAACACAGTTAAAATCAATTTAAATACTGTATTTTTTGAAAAAAAAAGTGCAGATAAAGGTACTTAAATTCTCTTGGACCGAACCACAAAAGGAGAGGGAGTATCCATATTCATCAGAGATACCCACACCTCCAGGTTAGTGGCAACGCACGAAGCATCGGAGACCATCCAGGTGCAACTAACCATAGGCAAAACTGCCCTACAGTTTGTAGCATGCTACAGACCACCCTCTCAAACTCAGGAACCCCACTCAGCCTTCCTGAAGACACTGGAGAGTATGAATGTCTCTCCAAATACCATCATATTGGGAGACTTCAACTACCCAAACATAGACTCGGAACATTACTCAAGCCCCAACACCCTAGCCCAAAGGTTCCTAGAATTCATAAACTCAAATGCGATGGAACAACTAGTCACCACTCCCACAAGAGGAGATAATATACTAGACCTGATCATCACAAACATGGGGACAAAATGCTCCACATCGGAAGTATACCTCTCATTGGTGAGATCAGACCATAAATTAATCTCACTGGAAATCTACATCCCACCCCCATCCCCTGCACAGAAGACCACAGTGAAGAATTTCTCAAAAGCCGACTTCACACTTCTTAAGACTGAAGTGGTATCTTTCAAGGCCCCTGGGCCATTGGAAACCACAACCCACACCGCTGAATCCTTTATAAATGCCTTCTACGGACACCTTCAAGAATGCTTGGATCATGCAATCCCTAATAAAACCAAGACCCATTCCCACAAAGGCAGGCATCCTGTCTGGTGGACCCCAGCCATTAACAAACTTTACAACAGGAGGAGGAAGCTACTACATGACAGAGCAAAATCCCCAAAAGGGAAGGCATCTCTGATCAGTACTAGCAAAAAACTTCGATCACTCATAAAATCATCCAAGGCCAACTTTGAGAGAAAAATCGCAAAAGACACAAAAGACAATCACAAGGCCTTTTTTAGCTATGTTAGAAACCTGGGTGGAAACTCCCAGATATGCTCAGAGTTAGTCCAAAATGACACAAAATACACTGAACCCACAGATATTGCCAACATTCTGGCAGACAGGTTCAGTGCAAATTTCTCCACCCCCTACCCTCCAAAAGGAGAAATATCTATCCCAGCAGAGTGTAGCCTCCCTAACATCTCAGATGCCCAGGTGAGAGCCGCCCTCTCCAAAGCTAAAAACACAGCATCAATGGGACCGGACGGTGTCCCAGGCTGCGTGCTACATGAACTCCAAGAGGAACTAAACCCGCACATAAGGCTGCTGTTTAATCTTAGCCTTACTACAGGATACGTACCCAAAGAGTGGCGTACAGCAACAGTGGTCCCACTCCACAAAGGAGGTGCTTCTACGGACCCTGGAAATTACCGTCCCATAAGCTTGATGAGCCTGGTCTGCAAAGCTATGGAAAGGATCATTATGGAACTCATAAACAAAGACATTGGGGACCTACAGACATTGGATCCTACCCAATTCGGCTTTGTCAAAGGCAGATCCTGCCTTTTGAACCTAGTTGACTTTTTTGAAACGGTCACTAAGGCCATTGATGAGGGTAAGGCAGTTCACACAGCCTACCTTGACCTTGCAAAAGCCTTCGACACAATACCCCACTCGGGCATCATTGACAAACTTACCAGCTTAAATGTAAACCCATATGTCACAAGATGGGTTGCAAACTGGCTCAAGGACAGAACCCACAAGGTCAGAATTGCTGGAGCCATGTCAGACTCTAAGCCAGTTACAAGCGGTGTCCCACAGGGCTCAGTCCTGGGACCCCTCTTGTTCGGCATTTATTTTTCCGAGGTGCAAGCAAACATAGGAGGATTGTGGCTGACAAAGTTCGCAGATGACTGCAAACTGGGCGCCATAATTGATACTCCAGCGGACACAAGCATCCTTCAGAAAGGCCTCATAGAAACGGATAATTGGTGCCAGAGCCATGGCCTTAAACTGAACGCCAAAAATGTATAGTCATACCCTTTGGGAAAAACAAGGTACCCACAAATTACCACATAGGTGGTAATCCATTAAGTACGGAAGAGGTAATCAGGGACCTAGGGACCCAAGTCGACAGTAACCTCTCATTTGACACTCACATTGCCAAGGTGGTTAGGAAGACCTTCTATATTGCCCACCTTATCATGAAGGGATTCACATCTAGATCAAGAGAGGTCATTGTGCCCCTGTACTCTTCTCGTATCAGGCCCATGATTGAGTACAATGCCCCATTTGGGATGTATCTTACCCGACACCTGCAGCAGCTAGAAAGACCCCAAAAGTTCCTCACCAAGAAGATAAAGGGCGTAATATGCTGCCCGGCTGAAGAAACTCCAGCTCTATTCAGTCGCATACCGCCTACTCAGAGGTGATCTATGCCTGACGTACAAGGCCATGTCCAATCCGGAATTAATGGACATGCTCCACCTCAGAAAATCCAAATCCATCAGAGCCACGAGAGCAAGAGATTTGAACCTCAACACAGAAATAAATAGGACGTGCTGGAGGGACAGATTCATAACCCAGAGGCTCCCTACACTCTGGAACAGAATCCCAGTCCATGTTAGGCAGAGCCCCTCACTAACTCTCTTCAAGAGAAATCTTGACGAGTGGATGGGAGATCGTAGGTTTACCCCGGGGGTCATCTCTGTGTCACTACTAGACAGAGGCACAGTAAACTAAACCCTAAATGGGTGTAGTATTCTCATCCCAAGGGGTGGCGAAAGCCACACACACTCTGGCTAGGCTTATAAATGCCCTAGGGCAGATAGCCTAGTATGAACCAAACCAAGGACAAGCCAAAGGATAAACAGAAAAAAAGACAAGATTAATAATTTGGCAAACCTAAGAAAAGCTCTCCTGATCTGTCTGTTGTTTTGGGTCTGGCACCTAATATATTGAGGCATTTGGATCCCACTGCTTTCAAGATCTGAACTCCCTCCCTGAAAATTTCCTTTACTCCAGGGCTGATTAGCCATAGTTTTCACATCCCGATTCTTCAAAAACTTCTTTCAAGACCTACATTAATAGCTTCATCTTTCAGGTCTGGTCAATCTTCTAGCAGCCTTGCTGAATTGGATGTCAACCACATGATGAGAAAGTTTCTGAGGACTCAAATTCAGCTGGGAGTCCTCCTGGCTCCATCCCTTAGGAGAGGACTGAGATCAAACCCTTCAGCACTGGCCATACTACTTTCAATGCTGTCTCCCTTTTTGGAGCTGATGCATATAGGATCCAACACCCCTCCCCAACCATACAACTTCTGATCTGATAGCCCAGGAGACTTTGGCTTTGACAACTTTCCTCACTTTCTCGACACTGATGCACTTGGGTTGAGTAGAGTCCAGGAATCAGAGCATCAGAGTTGGAGGCCTGACAGTGGAGTCGACTCCTAAGGTTTTCAGAGCCGTCCCTATTGTTCGGGGTTTTGGCCCTGGATAGCTCATTTCTGAGGTCCTTCTCGGAGCCACACACATTTGAGTTGAGAAGGCTACCGATTCTGCTATAATGGGTGATTCTTCTTTGGCTGTATTGGCTGAGTCCACTTTTGAGGCTGTGCAGAGGGCCTTGGCTGGACCAAGAAGACTGGTACTTGCACAGAGTTTGGATCCGTCCCAACTCCTGCTAGAGCCTGTATGTTCTTCCCCTCATTCTGATCAACAGGGACAGACTGATCCAATTAGCTCTGAGACCGCTTGCTGTTCAAGCTCCACGTCTGACTCCAGGGTAGCTCCTTCAGACGTCCCAAAGCACACTCTCCAGAGGAGGACTTGCAAATGGAAGCATATTGACTCCTCTTCTAAGTCTGTAACTGAAGACTTCAATGATGAAGAAGACTCCCCAAGTCCCCCCCCCCCAAAGACATCACTTTGGGAGACATTCTGGAATTGATGAAACAGAGAAAGGGATGGTCCACTGAAACTCTTTCTTCTGATGAGTTGGTGTTTCTTGAAACGTTAGGTTTTGGCCCTGCAAATTTATGGGTGGCCCACCTCCTGATACCTTAATCAACCTCATTGCCCAGAAGGCTTGGAAGGAACCTGATATGGCAGAGCCTATCTCAAAAAAGCCAGATGAGATTCTAGTTGCCCCCAACGACTGAAAACATTGGGCTAAGGGCCCTCCTGTAGATGCCATGGTAGAAGCAGCAGCCACAAAAAAGAAACTGTCCGAAGAAGGTTCTTCTGTTTATCCCCCTAGCAGGGAGTTGGACAGACTGGGGAAATGGACATACATTTCAGCAACATTTGCATTCTGAGCACTGAACTGTCCAGCACACCTGATGTGATTCCAATGGGACTTGATCAAGGAGCTTTTAAAGTCCCTGTCAAGTAACTTACCTTTGGATTTCCAGAAAACAGTGGATACCCAAATATCAAGCCTACAGTCATCCTCGAATGTTGCCATGAGACTGTTATCTAATGCAGCAGTTGTACAGCAAGGGCAGCCTGCACAGGTATTACTAAGAGATGCCATGTCTGGATGCGGCTTTGAGATTTCGTAGAAAGCTTTAATAAATTTCCCCTATGATGGTTCAACCTTGTTTGGACCAAAAGTAAAGGAAACGCTTACCAGGAGTGAACAGGAGGGTAAGACCTTGTCTGCCATAGGTATCCATTTTTCTACTCCTCAAAGATCTTTTTCCAGGAATCAAAGAGGAGGAAGGAAAATGTGGTTCAAGAAATCACAAGGTTTTCACCAGGAAATTCCTGGGGACGGGTCACCCTGAGGCAGAGGAGGAGGCAACTCCACTGGATATTGTCCACGAGGCAGAGCAGTCCGCAAAACAAAGATTTCCATGTACCCTTCAGAGAGAAACCTTGTTGGTGTCCCTGAATGCTTGCCCAAGTGCTGCACTCTGGAGGCAGTTTCTCCTTACACCCTGTAGACTGGCAAACAGTAACTTCTGATTCTTAGGTGCTAAATGTCATCAACAGAGGTTATACAGTACTTTTTTTAGAATCCCCAAAAACAAAACAGAAGATTCCTGATACTCCACCCAATCAGTTGGAAGCTGCAGCAGCAGAGGTTTCAGAATTTCTGGGCAAAAGAGTCATCCAATGGGTCCCCCAAAACCAGCTAGGATCCAGAGTCAATTCAAGATTCTTTTTAGTTCCAGAATAGACAGGTAACCTCAGACCAATACTGGATCTCAGCAGTCTAAATCAGTATGTAAAACAGACAAAGTTCCGGATGGTCATGATACAGTACATTCTACCTCTGCTGATGAAGGATGTTTGGATGTGCTCTATTGATCTCCAAGATGCCTACTATCATATCAAGGTCTAGCGTCAGTCCAGGATATTCTTCTGTTTCTGTCTGGAAGCCAACCACCATCAGTTCAGAGCTCTGCCATTCAGTCTCACCACAGCCCCCTGGGTGTTGGCCAAGATAGTGGCAGCCATTATAGCTTACCTCCGGCTACATGGGATCCAGGTTTTCCTATATTTAGATGATTGGCTTCTAACTGCTGCCTCCAAAGATCTACTATTGTGACATCAGTCGGTCCTTCTGTCCGTGACAACTCACTTGGGTGTTTCAATAAACCCATGAGACTTTGGCAAAGGGTAATGTCTTCAAGCTGCTTTCTAATAGCAATGCACATTCCTGGGGCATTCAGTATTCTATCTGACAAATTGAGCAGAACTATCCTATTGCCTCATAATCAGCTGCTGGGGCCAACCTTGCTGAGACCTCTTTGCGTCATACTTCAACAACAAATGCAGCAGTTATTTTGCCCTCGTCCTTCCACGGGGACAGTCACCAAGAGATGCTGTAGTGTGTTTTTGGCCCCAATGTCTCCTTTATGCCTCTCCACTAATTCCCATCATCATCAAATTAATTCAGAAAGCCATGGAGTGCAAGATCAGGGTCATTTTTATTGCCCCCTTCTGGCCTCGTTAGGTATGGTTCCTTTTTCTTTAGCCACATCTTCTGTACCCACAATGGATTCTGGATCCCATTCCAGATTTTCTTAATCACCTGTCCAGGTTACCTCTACCAGATCTCAAGGCCTTAAAACTAACTGCATGGTTACTCCAATTTTAACAATTGACAGAGATGCCAGGTTTTCTGCCCTGGTAGTCCATATAATCTCTTCTTCTCAAAGGAACCTCAACCAAGAAGATTGCAAAAGTAAATTGAAATGTTTTTCTATAAGGGCATTTTCAAAGGTGCTAGACCCTTTTTCTACCCCTTTACCTGAGATTTTGGAGTTTCTATCAGAACTGTTTGAAGCTGGCTTTAGTTACTCTACAATTAAACTCCAAATATCCTCCATTTCAAATTTGCGCATAAGGCATAACAGCAAATCCATCGCTTCCCTTAAAGTGACCAAAGCTTTCCTTAGAGGAACATTCTTACTGAGACCCCCCAGTTCGTGATCCGGTCCCTCCTTGGGTTATTACAATTTTGCATGAGTCACTAACATAAAAACTCTATGAGCTTGCAGCTTCAGCAGATCTAAAGTTTTTTTTCATAGAAAAGTGTGTGTTGGAACTACAAGCACTTTCATGCAAACCCCCATTCCTTATTTTTCACAAGAACAAGACTGTCACTTAGGACAGACTTTTAGTTTCTCTGAAAAGTAGCTTCAAAATCTAACTTGAACCAACAGATTGATTTGCCAGTGCTCTTTCCAAACTTTGTTAATGACGGTGAATCCTGAATGTCCGTAGGCAACTTCATCATATTGAGGGTTTCAGAAAAATCAGACCAGTTGTTCATATCCTTCTCCAAGACAAAACTTGGACAACCTGTGTCTAAAGTAACTCTTTATCAAAATGGCTAGTAGACTGCATTTCATTTTTTTAATAAATCAAAAGGTTTGTTCTTACAAAGTCCAGGCTCATTCTAGCAGAGAAATGGCAAGCTTAACAGCATTTGCAAAAAGAGTGCCTGTCGATGAAATATGTGCTGTAGAGACTAGAGACTTTTCCTTCAGCTCATACCTTTGTATCTCATTATAAGTTTGATGTGCTGTATAGGATTTGCACATCTTTTGGCTCTGCTATACTCAGGAATGTCCTTGCTCGAGCCCACCCATTTCCCTGCAGGGTAACTTGGGAATCTGTCCCACATGTTGAATCAGACAGTAATAGAGAACATCGGATACGAAAGCTGTGTACTTACCATAATGATCTGTGTTGCCTTATTTTTGTCTGGTTCAACTCCCTTCCCTCCTTCTCCCTGCCAAATTGTCACTTATCCATTCTAGGGATCGACCAATCTTTCTCTGACTCCTGTCTGACCTTTGTACCACTTAGCTTATATATTGCTTTCCCTTTTCCCCTTCTTTATTATTTCCTGCATAATTTATTACCAATTGAAGTTGACCAGAAAACTTGATCTGAGATAATTTAGGCAGGAGAGGGAGGGTTGTTGGAAGAGGAGAGGAGGAATCAGAGCTCTTGGATCCAGTATTATTGTCTAAGGCTCCGAGGTCAGATCCAACTGGATCTGATAACCCACATGTTGAACCAGATGAAAATATTTTTATGGTAAGTACGTAACTTTCGTTTCCCTGACGTAATTCCCTCAGGTCTAAATTTCCTCAGATCTCATTTACTGCCTAAGCATTTGGCTGGATTGCCCTTGGCTCAGCTAAGTGCTCTGTTATTTATAAATGTTTAAAGTCTTTTTTAGACTGTTTCTTATCTTTTTCAGCTTCTTTATCCTTTTGGATAAATTTCTGAGCTCCTTTGAGATTTATTTCTTCCTTTTAGATATTATCATCAAACATTTGATTCTTTTCTTGTCTTCACATCATGTTGTTTGGGCAATAGGCCCAGTGGCTTCTATATTAAAAATAAAAAGAAATGATAAAAAAGCTGCCTTAGGAATTTATACTGTTATTGTACTTGTGACAGAACAGTAAAGTGTGATGATCATCATTCTCACGGCTGCAGTATTCTATTCTTTAGGCTGTATGCATTGTTTCTTAACTACTAAACAACCAACCAGCTTCAAAAAGCTCTGGCTCCCACCCAGCTTCTTTACTCTAAGTGATAACTTGCTATTCACAAGGAGGGAAGTCGGAGTGAAGATTTCTTCATTCCTTTCTTGCCATCTTGATAAAAAGAAATAAATATCAGGCTTCACTTGAGCAGCAGTTGGCCAAGAGCTTCATTTCTGGCAGATAAGTCCCCTTTGGGGAACCCTTCCACACACAAACTATTGCCCTTTAAGAAAAATAATTTATATATATATATTTTTTTTTTACTAAAAGAGATATTTCCCCCTTAAGAAATCTATTATTTTTCACAGTATCTGAAGTTTCTTGTCAGGGGCCATTCTTTTTAGTTACCAGAGTCTATTAATCTATTTGGGCCTAATTTTTCGAGGGTTGATGTACTAGACGTTGAGTTTCTGGTTAAAGAAGTAATACTGCAGGGATGAGTAGGAGCGTATGTATCAGTGTAATGCTTATGCTCATTTTCTGACAACCTACCTGCTTTAATGCTCTTCTGGCAGTTTAAGTGTTTGAAAAGAGTACTGACACATAATTTGTGTTCTGCTTGCACTTTTTTTTTTTTGTGAAGGGATTAGGAAAAGTGCTGTGAACATCAGTATGTTACTTGTGAACACTTAATGGCATGTTACCTTCTGACAGACTCATTCCAGCAATACTTTGGCTTCTCTTCCTGAGCTACATTGAAGACCCTTACCTGCTCCTGCTGTGCCTAGAAAGAAAAAAAAATCACTTACTAAGGAGTCCTTGTTTTTGTGAACTCAATCTACACTTCAGCCAACAGTATGTTAACCTGCAGTGGCCTTTGACTGTTCCCCAGACCACTCACTTACCTCTTCGGACTCCTCTGTTGTAGTCCTTTTGGCCATCACTTCCCGGGGGGTCAGCCACATCCTCTTTGGATATGACCATGGAAGAACCATCTTCTCCAGGTCTGGGAGACACTCTCTGAGATTCTTTCCAGGGTAGCCAGGGCAAAAGACCATTTAGACTGGGCAGATCCATCGTTCGAGCAGGTCTTCTTTGACAGGCACTCCTATCAAGAAAAAACAAAAGATTTAACATTGTTCTTATGAAGAAGTAATTACAGTTAAGCAAAATTAATTTCTTACCTTGGCAGGACAGGCGCCACAGGCAGTGAATCCTGGTATACAGAAGCCCTTACAGGTGACATCCCCTATAAAGTAATTCTTGAGGAAGCAGAGTTTGATGATTATGACTTTGACAGAGGCAGGAATTTTTCTCCTACTGATTCTGAAGTGCTACTCTCTGAATTTGAGGAAAATATTAATTCTTATCATCCTATGGAGGAATTTTCTTTTAATTAGATCATAGCCAGAATGGATAAGGTACTTGTATGGGAACAAATAGATGCTCCTCTGAATCGAAGAGATACTGTGCTATAATACAAATGGATATGCCTCATTCCTTTTCCATCTCTGCTGTACCACCAGCCGTGGAGGATGTGTTGAATGCTGCCTCTAGTCATCCTGATATCTAGCTGTCAAGCCCTAAAAAAGTAGACAAACTGTATAAGGTATCCCAGGCTAATAAATGTGTTTTCTTTCAGCTTAGATCAGATACAGCTGCATCTCATGCTGGCAGCAAGTTAGTCCTTAACTTAAACCCTTATTTTGGTGATAAAGCAAAATGTTTGACTGCATTGGTAAGAGAATGCTTTTGTCTTCTATTTTTGCCTTCACAATTCTGAATTACCAGGCATATATGTGGAAATTTATGGTTTGTCATATGGACAGTCTGAGGGAATTAGCTTTTCACTCTTCCTAGAGGAGAAAGCTCTTTTTTGAACCAGACTGTTTCTACCCTGTCTCCACTATCTAAATATGCTTTGAAAAAATATGTATGATTGTGCAGATACTATGTCTAAGGCCACTGCTACTTCTACAGTGATTAGAAGATATGCTTGGGTATTCAGCCAAAAGCTTGCTGATGAAGTAAAGTCTGAAATCTTAGATTCTGCTTTAAGTAAGGAGGTATTGTTTGGCTCTTCTGCTACCCAGGTTCTCAAACAATATAATGAAATGGATAAATTGATTCATGGAGTTTCCAAGATTTTTCTTGTACCCCAATATAAATTTTATAGGCCTCCTTTTTCAGAAAAATACCAGGAGGTAAATAACAAGAAGTACAGGTCTTTTCACAAAAAGGACAGCTCAAAAGTACAGTATGACTATGCCAGCATTGTTTCCCCTCTTTTCTCCAGCCAGTATTCTATAAATCTGCCCCACAGACTGGTCCTAAACATTCCCCTTTGGCAAAATATTTTTTCAAATTCCTGGATGATAAAAGTGGTTCAGGAGAGTTACAGATGGCAGTGAACACAAAAAAAACAGCCATCCTATGCAAAAAAAAAAAAAAAAAAAAACAGAGGCAAAGAGTATAACGTTTCTAGTTCCAAAGAAAGAGGCCTGTTGAAGACCAGTACTAGATCTTTAATTTCTAAATCTGTATGTGAAAATACCAAATTTTAAAAAGGTAACCTTACAGAATCTGTTACCCCTCTTTCCTTCCAGAAGTTACTTGGTAACACCAGATTTAAAAGATGCTTATAACAGCATTCCTATAGTCATAGTCTTCAAGAAATTTTAAGGTTCTCTGTTTCTGGTCACGGTATCATTTCTGCATTACCCTTCAGTATAGCTACATCTCCAGGGGTATTCACAAAATGCCTGACACCATTCATAGCTTATTGTAGGCTAAATGGCATTCACATTTTTCCTTATTTATACAACTTGCTTATCTTTGCTGAGTCTTTATTCAGATTATGTGGGCTTCCAGATGAATATTGCAAAATTCTCCTTGACACTCCGTCTCATAGGATTGTGGTTGAAGACTGCCTTATAGACACTTCTCATCAAAAGTTCTTCTTGATGCAGAAGAAGGTGGATTTTGTCTGGAATCTTTCCTTAACTTCACCAGTCAGTCTCAGACTTTTGCAAGAAAATTTTCTCAGGATCCTAGAGTTCATGACTTCTGTGATTCTCATGATTCTCCTAGCCAGGTTACACGTGAGAAAGATGCAATGTTAAAAAAAAACACACAAACCTTACATTTTCATTCTCTGGCATATCAAATTCCAATTTTGGACTTAATAAAAATGGAACTGCTTTGGTGGAGATAACAGATTAAAACTGAACTCAGGTCTCCTCTTCTCTTCGGCATTCCATAACCATCTAAGCATCTTGCATTCTGTCAGAGCAAGCTTAGTGTCAGCCAAGCTGAGCAGGACCAGAAGAGACCCTCACAAATGGAAATTGAATGAGTAGGTGTTCCAGGAACTTATCCAGTTGTGGGGATCACCTCAAGTAGACTTATTTGTCTCATTTTAAGAGAGACAACAAAAGAAAATTTTGCTCTGGTGCTTCTTGCAAGCAAGCCTAGAAAACTGATTCATATTCATTGATATCCAGGGTAATTCTGAAGATTCAAAATGATAGCCCAAAAATCATTGTGGAGACTCCCCTTTGTCCCAGGCACCATTGATTCTCCCTACTTGTAGACCTGGCCAAAGGCAGTTAACACAAGCTTCCTCACAGTCTGGCTCTACTCACCCAAGACAATGAGAAATTTGATATACTCTTTTCTCAACCATCTTAAACTGACTGCCTGGATGATTCAGTTCTAATACCCTTTAAACATTTACTTCATGAGAATGTACAGCAGGTACTAAAGAAGACAAGAAACCTACTACCAGAAAATCCTGTATTGCTAAGTGTAAGAGTGTAAGTGATTTGCTCATTAGTACCTAATCAATAACCAGGGGGCCCATCATGGATTTTGTACCACTGGTGCTCGATTATTTGTGTGAGTTAACTTCCCCCTCGTCTCTCTTATTCCTCTATAAAGGTTCATCTTGTGGCCATTTCAGCATGTCTACCCATGGATCCTTGTCTTTCTTATCTGTTTGTGGTAAAATTGTTTCTGAAAGGAGTCACATCCAAGACCTCCCTGTAAATAGTTTGCTTCTCCTTGGGATCTCAACCTGCTTGTTAACCTGATCATCAAGAGTTAAGGCTCTTTAAGGAGCTGATGGACTTTATCTGGGAGGGGGGAGTGAAGTGGGATAAGCTGATTCGTCCAGTAGAACAGGCCAGATTAGGATTACCCAATTTGAAGAGGTATTTCAGAGTGACACAGTGAAGACGCCTGTACATAGCACAAGCAGAGAACTATAATTCAAAGTGGAAAGGGATGATGATGAAATAGGGTGGGGGGGGGCTCAAGAAACATGGAGAGATTGGGATTTTGGATGCAGGCCTTTAAGGATAACAACAATAATCATACAGAATGTTACAGTAGAGAGTCGATTATCTGAACTAATTGGGACCTAGGGTAGTTCGCATAATCAAACTGTTCAGATAATCAAACATATAATTAAACCGGATAAAAACTCCTAAAAATGTTTTTGATTAACATTAAACAAAAAAAATAAAACAAATGTACAAAACTGTATAGTATATAATTGTAGTACCAGCTCAAAAAACACTCACAAGCAAATACGTATAATGTTTACATAGTCAGACTTTATGATTTTTCCTACCTGAAAACTTTGAAAGGCTGCATTCGGATAACTGATGTTTCTGATAACTGACATTTGGAAAACCAACTCTCTACTGTATATCCATAAAGTAGCAGATCGTATTCTAAGAACTAAACCAACATGGGAATGGAAAAATGAGACTCTGCAGATAGGGATGACTGCAATTAGGGATACAGACAATAGGCAAGAGGGGGCTGGAATTTATTGGAAAAAACTGGCAAAGGAACCAAGGTATTGGGAGCAAATAACTAGAGAGGAAAAGATGATAGGATGGAAAGATGCCAAGAATTTGTTTGGACTGCAGGTTAGAGATTTCCTTCCCTATCAGAGATTGCTATCAGAGTATAGGCAAAGAGAAAGAAATAGGGGGGTCCTGAATGAAAGACTAGCACTGGTAGAGTTTTTAATAGAATCTAGAATAGAAGCTGCCATTAAAAAAGGAATACTTAGTAGAGCATATAAAATGCACCATAACTATAAGAATCAATCAGCGGAGGTTAGAAAGGCTTGGGAAGAGAGATTGGATAAGCAATTCACAAAGAAACAATGGGAGGATATATGTACGTATCCCAAATATGCAACAAAGTGTAGAAGATTTAGGATTTTTGCCTGGAAATGTTTATTTTTTGGGGGTCGAGGTCTAGCTTTGCTAGGACCATTCTCCAGATGCATCTGGATTTGTATCCTTCTTCTTCCCAGGTTGGATACGTTTTTGGTAATCAACTGATATAGCCTAAAGGCTATTGCCATAGTGGGAAATGATGAACCTAGTACATCTGTGCAATTTACCCATGGTAGCTGATATTTGAATTCCTCACTTCTGCAGTAGCCGCATACACCCTCCACCCCCTTACTCTTGTATATTGTTGAAGTTGGGATATAAAGTAGGTTTTTATTTATATCTGCTTTGTATGTTTTCTTGTTGCTATTGGTTGTTTGAGTCAGGATTGTTAGACTCTTCTCATCTTGTATAGACAAGAAAGTCTTATAGGAATCTGCACTCTGAATGCTTATTTCCCTCCTTTGGAATAGCCAATCAGCAGTCAGAATGAAAATGGGGGGCAGGGGTGACAGAACATTTTGAAGCTGCAGGAAAAACCTGTGTAGCCTAAAGGCTACTGCAGCAGTAAGTAATTCAAACATACTGTTATGGGTACGTGCAACTTACACAACTGTACTTTACGTTTTATAGTGTTATACCCATTTATTCTGTCTGTAGCTTTCATAAATGCACTGTGTGTGGCCACAAAATCTCTGTTCTGGATACCCACGACTTTTGTGTGGTGTGTCTGGTGCCGTAACATTTAACTGCAGAGTGCTGTATCTGTAAGGCCTTTTGTCCTTGACCATTAACCGACTGACAAAATAACTTAGTTTTAAAAGGACTTCTCCACCCATATCCTACTTCTGATAAATCAAAGAAGGATAGAGAAAAAGTTAAGGACAGGAAGAAAGATGCTGACCACAAAAAGAGAATATCTGAGGATGTTGCTCATTCCTTGATCCCAAAGATCCTTCTCCTTTGACTTTTGCTGTTAAAACCCTTTTTTTTCATAATTTCCCTCCTCCAGAGTCATTTATCATTGCTTACAAGTCCCTAAGGCCTACAATAGGTAGGAATTCTTCAGAAAAAGTCAAATCCTTCATTTCATGTCTAGGCTGTCCTCCACCTTCTCATTACAGTTTGTGAATTCTTTCAGGAGTGCCAATGATGTGGATTAGGAACATATGATGTGGGTGTTTCTGAAGACACAGACTGAAATGGATATCACCCCCCCCCAAGTTTCCAGGGTGGATTGGGTTTGGCCTTTCATCTTTGTTACTTACACCTTCTTGGTGCATGTTTATGACACTGGTGACTTCAGAGCAATTGTTTCTTCTGCACTGCATCTGGAACCAACTAGTATACTGACCTCCACTCCAGATCTCACCCATACAACTCACTCGGTGCCTAGGCATTTAGTGTTAACTGGGTCTAATGACTGAGAATTCTACAGTGAGTCTTCGGTCTGTCTTCAGCACCAGTGTATGTGGTGCTATTTTTGGGTGTTAGAGACTTCAGCCTTATGTACTTTAGTGCTGATCTCCTTTTCAAGTCCCTCTGGGTCATCAATGTTGGTAATTCCTTCTTCAATACCACTCGCATCTAATTCAGTGGGGATGGAGATGGGGCTAGGTTGAACCTCTCAGCTACTGACTGATTCTGGGTTGGCCTTTAAAGTTATGGAGATGAGTAATAGCTTTCCTCTGAGGAGTTTATTACAGCCTTCAGTGGTGTCAGCTGTACCCTCAAACACACTTCAATCTATGCTTCACTCCTCCTGTCAGGTATTCCCAAATCAGAGCAGAACCAATAACCTCACACAGCCTACACAAGCGCTTCCTGGTTCCTCTGAGTAGTTACACTTCCCCATTGTTCCAAGAAAGAGAAAGTGCAAGAGGAAGCACATAACTCCAGTATGGAGTCTTTCACTTCAGACACTGATTGATAGAGAGGGTTCCCATCAGATGAAATTCAGGGGGTCCTGGCCTACAGATCCTTCTTTTCAGGAAAAGGAGATGTTGTTTGAGACATATCGCTCTGCACTTTCTACTTCTAGGGTGGTCCCTCCATTCCAACCATCTACTTAATTTGGCTGCCTGGAGGGTATGGCAGGAGCCCAGTTCTTCTGACCCTATCCCCAGAAAGTCTGAAAGAATTCTTTGCCCCAGGTATTCCCATGCTTGAACAATTGGCCCCTCACTGCTATAGCCAACAAGACTTAACTCGAAGCCAGAGAGTGCTTGCTGCAGCCCTGCCTTACTTGCTGCAGCCCTACCTATCCTTACTTATCTCTTGTCAAATACGAAAAATTGATTTACATTCACTGCAGTCCGTATACTGGCTGTTTATTGGATGACATCTAGACACAGTAGAATGTGTAGTCATCCTGCCTTTGGAAAGAATACAGATCCTCAGTGCCTCTATCCAGTGTCTCTTGACCCACCTTTCTCCACCCTTAGTCTTGTTACTTTAGGTACTAGATCTTGTGATCTCCATTATAGTCATGATTTCCCACACACACTATTACATATGCATTCCACAGTGGCTTTTCAGGGTTTAGTGGTCCCAGATGTCAAACCATCCTGCTACCCCAGTAGTGTTGACTGTGCTATGCAAGACTCATTCCGAATGGTTGCTTACATCTTCCACCATCTCAGCAGGTAGACCTTTTGTTCTTCCTCCAGCAGTGACAGTTACCATGGAATGCCTCTTCTTTAGGGTGAGAGTCAGGGGCATTTTGAGGGGAGGATTATCCAAAAAATATGGAATTAGACAGAGACCAGTGTTTCCATAAAGATCCTGGAGATGAGTGGCCCTCCTAGTGTTGCTGAAATTTCAGTACCTTCTCCCTTCAGGAGTGATCTTAATCCAGACTAACAATATGTCTGTAGTATGGTACTTGAGCAAACAAGGAGGAATCAATTCTTACCCTCTTTGTCGAGAGGCCATGGGGGGTCTGGTAATGGTAATTGCTATGCAGCACTTTCTGAGATCAGTGCATATTCAAGGAAAGCCAACTGTCATGCAGGCAGGCTTAGCAGAACTATTTTAATGTCTCACAATTGTCTGTCATTCCAGCAGTAGCTCATTCATCAGATATTCAACCACTGGGGCCATCCTTGCTGCAATCTCTTTCCTAACCCAACCAACATAAAATGCAGCAGCAACTTTGCCATTATTCCTCCAGAAGAACAGTCAGCAAGGGATGCTGTTGTCAGACAGTGGCCCAACGGTCTCCTTCATCTCTTTCCATCTCTGCCCCAATGTCATGATTCTTAAAGAAAACAGTACCATGCAAAGCCAAGGTGATCCTCATTGCTCCATGGTGGCCATGACAAATATGGTTTCCTTTACTCAGCCCTTTCTTCGTGAAGCACCTTTGGCTTCTGTATTCCCACCTGGATCCATCCATTCAGCCTCTCCTGGGCTTACTCATCTTGAAATTAACCACTTTGTTTCTCATGTTCCCTTAACCACTAAAAACTTGTCACAGGATGTAAAGTGCATTATTTCTGCATCTCTAAAAGAGCCCACTTGTAAAGTGTACAAAAGCAAACAGAATTTTTTTAAATATGGGCATCCATTCAAGGTTATTGATCCCTTCTCTGCTTCCGTTCCAGACATTCTGCAGTTTCTTTTAGAATTGTTTGACTAAGGATCTAGTTGTTCTATAGTGAAAGTACATTTAGCTTTGCTTTCAAATTTTCATAGTGTCATTGATGCCCATTCTATTGCTTCCCACAAAATGTGCAAGGCCTTTTTAAAAGGAACCTGTTTCAACCTCCTATTAAAGATCTTGTTCCACCTTGGGACCTCAGTTTTATATTAGAGTCCCTTTTGAGTCACCTTCATCTGCACAGCTAAAATTCTTATCTTGAAAGATTCTCTTTCCTCTGTGGTGGCAGTAATGTCCACCAAAAGGGTTTCTGAATTGCAGAACTTGTCTACTAGCCCTCTCTATTAAATTTTTCACAAAGACATAATATCTCTCAGGAGTAATCCTTGCTTTCTCCCTAAGGTCGCCATAGAAGACAACTTGAACACGCCCACACATCTTCCTATTTTCTTCCCCAACTATTCTAACTGGGGTGAGCATATTATTCTCATCTTGGATGTTCAAATTCAGCTCAGATTCTACCTTCACAGGAACAAAGCTTTTAGGAAGGATAAACAGTTTTTCATCTCATTCACTTCCAACAAGCTAATACAAAGAATTTCTAAAGTAACCCTTTCCAGATGGCTGCCTGACTATTCACAAAATAATCCTGTTACAAATAAACCAAAGGTGTATTCCACAAGATCAGTCACAACATGCAGTCTTTTTCAAGAATTTCTCTGTATATGAAATCTGTGCTGAAGAATCTTTGTCTTCACTGCACATCTTTGACAAACAGAAATTGGATATATTGTGCAGGTTTTGGGCCTTCTTTGGAACAGCAGCCCTAAAGGGTATCCTGTCATGATGCCACCCAGGTAGCTGGGGATTCTGACCTATCAGTTGGATCAGACAGGACAGGAAGATAAGGATATAGCAGTTATGTACTTAACATAATGCTGGATCCTTACATCCTAATGTGTCTGATTTGACAACCCTCCCTCCATCTCCCTTCCAGATTTTCATTATGAGGATCTGGCAGGCTGCTTGAAAGCTGTTTTATCCATTTGCACACTTGATTTGAGCAGAATTAGATCCTGGAGTTTTATGGGAGGGGAAAAGATCTTGAAGGAGTTTGAGGCTCAGAGCACTAGCAGGACTAAGTCAGATCTGACATGTGGCTCTGTACCCATCAGCCATATTATACAGACTAGAATGAAAGGATCCAGCATTATGGTAAGTACATAGCTTCTACTTACACCACAGTTCCTGAATTTAGTTGTTTGGCATTTACAGTGATAATGTCATACTACTGTATGAAGAAAAAGTTAATCTTTAACTTTTTCCACCCTAAGGTGGTTGGCATGCATCTACAGAAAACACAGACAAAGTGGAGTGTTATAATCCAAAGACTGATACATGGTCTATGTGCTCGCCGTTGAAGGAGCGACGATATCGACCTGGTGTAGCTGTTGTAGATGGAAAAATATTTGTGCTGGGAGGAGAAGAAGGATGGGACCGGTAGGTATTTTGTTGTCATAGCCAGTCTTCTGCATTACTTAAAAACCTGCAGCCTTCTTAGATTTTCTTAGCTGGTGTCAGTGTTTTTAGATTTTTTTTTTATAGGGAGCTGTACAGATCTGTTTGTTGCACTGCAGTGTTGCCATTAACCTGTTGCATAAAGAATGTTTTGTATTCTTATATGGCTGTAGCACAACTGCTTTGTATGGCAAAGGAGCAATGTTATAGATTTGTTATACAGAGGGGGATTAATTATTCTTTACTAGAGTTTATATAAATTTGTTGTTAAGAACAGTTACTTTTGAAACAAGTTAAATGGACAATATAACATACATAGGTTCACTAGGATATTTTTTGTGGATTCATTTTTCAGCTGTTACCTGTCCATAACTTTTGCAGAGACAAGCTGGCACTTATTAAATGATATGGGGCAGGTGTATTGAAAGTCTGATTTCTAGAGTCCTCTTCACCGTACAGATTCTTAGAAATTTCCTCTCCTAAAGTCCCAGCCTGAGCTATTTTTTTTTTCTTTTACAACTATGGGCATGTGTACTTCATGCTGGTATGCCCTGTGGTGTCAAGTCCTGGTTTAAGACAGTATAAGTTGCTCTGTATTAGCCAGTTCTTTTCTGACTTTTGCAGTATTTAGCTATTGATCCTAATGTGTGTTATGAAACATATGTTCTCACCTTTGATGCTGAAGAAGTCCAAGCCACTGAAGTGTTTGTAGCTGTCAGATAATGAGTCAAGACTCACTGACTGGAGAAGAACTTGACAGAAAGCACTGCCATAGTGCCAGTGTTTCATCCTGGATGGTCAAAGACACAGCAGGAAGAAACCCCAGGTCTACCTTATAGCTTGCAAGTTAGTGGCAGTTGAGAGTATACCTCCCAACTGTCCTTTATTTTGGAACAAAATCTTGCTCTGTCCTTCCTAATCTTGCCTTAAACTGGCAAATTTGAGAGAAAGAATGGTGGATTTATACAATTCTTTTACTTCAGAAAAATGTACGATTCGGTGTTGGCAATTTTCATTTTATCCTCAGCTTATGAGTTCTGATCAGATCCCTCGGATCTGACTCTGCCATTTACAGTAGCTTGTGGTAACCAAAAAACTCTTTTGAGATTCTCCGTTACCCATAATGCACGCTTCCTAAGTACCTCAAATCCCACTTGCCACTATTAGTTTTTGATGTGGTAGCCAGTTGCTTTCGAGCAGATAAGTTAAATTCTTTGAATTAAATTCTTATTTCTGTTTTAAATACCTTTTTTCTGCATATTTTCTGTTTAGCTTTAAACTTGGCTTATTTCCCTTACCAAATGACTGCTTTTACTTGCTATAAATTCCATTTCCTTTTGCATATGAAAGTATCTCTGAATACTATCACTAGTATTCTTCCCTTTTACACAGTGTAATTTCCCTTTTTTCAACATTGTTGTTATTCCCCACCCCATTTTTCACTTCTTTCTGTGTGTGTGTGTGTGTGTGTGTGTGTGTGTGTGTGTGTGTGTGTGTGTATGCATATATATATATATATATATATATATATGTGTATATGTATATATATATATATATATATATATATATATATATATATATATATATATATATATATAGGTTCATAGGTTCATACTAGGCTATCTGCCCAAGGGCATTTATAAGCCTAGCCCATAGTTATGTGGCTTTCGCCACCCCTTTAGTTTGAATAAAAACTATGCCTATCATTTTTCTGTGCCTCTGTCAAGCAGTGACACTGAAGTAATCCCTGGGGTATATCTGCGATCTCCCATCCATTGGTCAAGATTCCTCTTGAACAAGGCCAGCGAGGTGCTCTGCCTCACATGTACCGGGATTTTGTTCCACAGCATAGGGAGTCTCTGGGTGATGAATCTGTCCCTCCAGCACGTTCTATTTATAACCGTGTCAAGGTTTAAGTCTCCGCCCTTGTAGTTCTGAGGGATCTAGATTTTTGAGGTGAAGCATATTCATCAAATCTGGGTTTGACATGGCCTTATATGTCAGGCACAGGTCACCTCTGAGCAAGCGGTATGAGACTGAATAAAGCTGGAGTTCTTTCAGTCGGGCAGCATAAGACATATTTTTGAGACCCTTTATCCTTTTGGTGAGGAACTTTTGGGGCCTTTCAAGCTGCATCAGGTGTCTGGTCAGATACATTCCGAGCGGGCATTGTACTCAATCATAGGTCTAATGAGTGATGAGTACAGGGGGACGATGACCTCCCTTGATCTAGATGTGAATCCCTTCATGATCAGGTGGGCGATATAGAAGGTTTTCCTAACTACTTTAGCAACATGAGTGTCAAACGAAAGACTACTGTCAACTTGGGTCCCCAGATCCCTGATGACTTTTTCTGTGCTCAGTGGATTGTCACCTATATGGTAGCTAGGGGTAACCTTGTTTTTCCCGAAGGGTATGACTATGCATTTTTTGGCGTTTAACTTCTATGTATATATATATATATATATATATATATATATATTTATTTATATAAGAATATAGATATAAATATGTATATATATAAAAAAGCTTTCTACTTTTAATTTGTTTTTCTTGCCTTTTTTCATTATGGCAGATAAAGAAAAAGGGCTGGGTGGCTTTAAAAAGTGTAGGACTTGTCAGATGAAAATGCCTTAATGTGAAGTTGTTCAATCTCGCCTTCATTCTTACTGATGGGGTTCGGAGCCAATCCTCGGCTCCGAGTCGGCCAATTTGCAAAGTTTGAGGTCTCTTAACAGATCGAGGCCAAAGCCCTATCCCACAACACACCACTACATTCCCCAGATCTAGTTTGCCGCTGCAACTGATCGTGCGTTTCTCTACACCTCAGGCCGTTGGGAGAGATAAGTCTTAATATTTTCTGCTATTATATTCTGAATAATTTCCTTTTTGCTAGTTAGTTAGGTTTGTTATAGGATTGTTGTTAGGATGGTTTATCCATTTTTCTGATTTTGTATCCTTCCTTGATATATATATATATATATATATATATATATATATATATATATATATATAGTTTTTGGGCGTTGGCCCTGATGTTGTTCGTGTTTCACTGTTGCAGTCATTACATTTGGGTAATCTTCTGGCAGGTTGCCCTCAGTCGGCCTGAATAACAAAGTCTTGGGTCCTGTGTCGGTTGCTGTCTCCTCTTCCATGACGTCAGGTTGTCAGGGGTATAAAACATGTAGCCGACGACATTTTATTCGGTCTTTCTTGCCGCCCATTGCCCGAAGCAGAAGCAGTTCGCAAGTGCTGGTTGGCCGACTCCTAAAATTTTCGCATTCAAGTTTCAGAACCGAAGTCTTCAACTAAAGCTAATTACCCCGTTGGGGGAAGTTTTTCTTGCTCCTCTCCGATGTCAGTAAAAGTTAATAATTGCATTACTTGTGAGAAGCAAATACCTCATAAGGATTTTCATTTGTACTGTATTCCTTGCCTAGGCCCAGATCATAACATGCCTTGCTGTCGGTTTTGTGCTAGATTTAACCAGTGCACTATTAAGCGTCTGTATATTTTTGCTTCAAAATATTTTGGATCCAGATTTAATTACCCTGAAATGTCGTCGGTTAGCAATCTGACTACCGGAGTTCACAAAAAATAGAGAGACAGACTGTTGAGGTCCAAAACCGACGACAAAGCTTCTCCTAAGCCAGTTGCCGGTTCACCGGTACACAGTGAGGCGCTTTCGCAGCCCCTGATACCCGCTACTTTTGAGTCGCAGGCCTCTACCGAGACCCAAGCGGAGTATGCCACGAGATTCTCAGAGTATTGAACCTGTGGATGTCTCTCCCTTGGATGGGTCCGGAGCTGCTAAGCAGGCACCGGTTTCTGAGGGTGTTTTCAGGCCTCGACATTTTTACATAAAACTGACGCCAAGATCAAAAACAGTTTCTAAGTCTAAACAACTAACGCATGAGCCACGTGCTCAGGCCCCTATGCCTAAAAAACAGATGATCAAAATAGCTGAGGAATTAATTACCTTGATCAGGGGTCCCCCCCACCCTCGCTAAGAGGCCTAAGCAAGGCACTGATTATGAATCTTCGGATCAGGTTTCCATTTCTTCTGATTCCTCTTCTGATCAGGAATTTTTTATTCCTCCTTATGAGGATTCAGATGCAGAAGAATCCATCCCATCTGCATCTCCTCTTGAGGATTATTCTTTTGGTGAAACCTTGCATACTTTAAGGGAACATTTTCAATGGGAGAGTCAGGATTTCTCTGAATCAAAAAAGAGGCTTAGGGATTTCCTTCTCCTTCCTCAGCATAGGCCTTTGGCTATACCTCCTGTATTAGACATTGTTGATGATGTGTTTTCGGAATCAAGCATGGCTCCTGATTCTTTACCTCCGGCCTCTAGTAAGCCAGACAGATATTACAGGGTTCCTGACTCCCACAAATTTCTATTCAAAAATCCTGCTGCTGATCCTGAGACTATATCACAGGATCCGAAAGGTGTACTCTACAGCCAAAAATCCTACCCCCTCTGATAGAGATTCCAGGGCGCTGGATAGATGGGAAAGAAGGTTTATACGTCTGCAGCCTTGGCAATTAGGGCCTTAAACTGCCAGATGTTCTTCATCTCACATTGCTGCAGTCATAACCTGTGGGTAGTCCGCTGTCCTCGGTCGGCCCGAATACCAAAGTGTTAGGCTGGCGTCGGTCATGGTCACTCAGATCTGACGTCAGTATGCCGTGGTACTAAAGCGCATGACCGATGCCATATCCTCAGTCTTTCTTGCCGCATGGTCCGAAGCAGAAGCAGCGTTTGCAAGTGCCGTTCGGCGTCCTGAAATTTTCGTATTCTGAGTTTCAGACCGAAGACCAAGTTGGGCTAAGTACCCCGTTGGGGAATATTTTTGTCTTTTCTTGCCTCAGTTAAATCCGGATGTCAGAAAAAGTGAATAATTGTATTTCTTGTGGGAAACAGATACCTAATAGGGATTACCACTCTCTTTGTATTCCTTGCTTGGGGCCTGAGCACGACGTAGTCGGGTGTCGCTTTTGTGCTAGATTTAATAAGCGCACCGTTAAACGCAGGTTAGATTGTGCTAGGCTTGTCTTCGGTAAGCGGTGTAATTACAATATGCCGTCGGATCCTCCGATGCCCGCTACCGCTAAGAAGCGTAAGGAAAAATCGTTAAAGTCCAAGCAGGATGAGTCGTCCGTTACGGACGCCGGTTCTTTAGAAACTACGGTGGAATCTGTGGATCCAGCCGAGGTTTCAGCTGAGTCTCAGGGGGAGCCTTTAATTTTGCAGGAGGTGGCCTCTCAGGAGTCGGGTCAGGCTGAGGGGGCCTCTCAGGTCTCTGTAGTCCCTTCTTTGCATAAGGTGGTTAGGCCTTCTACTTCTGTCTCTAAGGTACCTTCCAAGGTCAGGCCTGGTTTGTCTTCCTCTGGCGTCAGCCCTAGTTCTGCAGGTTCTGTACCTAAAAAGCATATGCTGAAAATGGCAGAAGATTTGATTACCTTAATCAGGGGTTCCTTGCCCCCTCCAGATAAGAGGCCTAGGGTGGATCCAGAGGTGGAAGGTTTGGAGCATTCCTCAGATTACTCGGAGTCTTCGGCTGAAGACATTCAGGATTTTCCTCCTTATTCTGATTCAGATGCAGAGGTTTCTAGTCCTTCTGCTTCCCCCCCCAGAGGATTTTTCTTTTTCTGAAACCCTGCATTCCATGAGGGAGCATTTTAAGTGGGAAGGTCAGGATTTCTCAGATTCTAGAAAGAGACTTAGGGAATTTTTGTTTTTACCACAGCATAGGCCCTTGGCTATACCCCCTGTTTTGGATGTTGTTCAGGATGTTTTCTCTGAAGCTTCCCTTAATCCTGATTCTTTGCCTCCTGCCCCGGTCAAGCCAGACAGGTATTACAGAGTGCCTGAGGCTCATAAATATTTGTATAAGAGCCCGAGAGCTGACCCGGAAACTATTAGCCAGGGACCTAAGGGTGTCAGGGCTTCTGTTGTAAAGAATCCAGTTCCTATGGATAAAGATTCTAGAGCTTTGGATAGGTGGGGTAAAAAAGTGTATACCTCTTCCACTCTAGCAATGAGGGCTTTGAATTGCCAGTTTCATATGCTGAAGTACCAGAATTTTCTCCTAAGTCAATTAAAATCTAAGGTAGATGCTTTGGCAGAGGGCATTGAGTGTAAGGAATTGCAGGATTTAGTTCATGCCTCTGATCAGGTGGGTAAGCATTCTTTGCAGTGTGGTTTTGATGCTCTTCAGGCCTCTTCCAGGGTGGCTGCCACTGGATCAGTTATTCGTAGGCACGCCTGGCTTAAGGATCAGAACTTGTCAGAGCATGTTAAAGCTCGAATTTTGGATGCTCCCCTTCAGTCTGAAGTTCTGTTTGGTTCTCCTGTGGAGTCAGTTTTGAAGAAAATGGAAGACAAAGCTAAGTCTATGCAAATAGTTAAGGATTTTTTACAGGTGCAGCCCCCTAAGTTTAGCAGAAATTGGCCTACTAAGGGATGGGCTTATCCTTCTTCTGATTTGCAGTCTAGGGGCAGATCTAGACGTGGTAGGGGCAGAGCTCATACTCAGGGTTCTTTCAGGCCTAGGACGTGGAGTTCCCCTGCACAATCTTCAGGTGAGGGCAGGGGTCAGCCTTTTCGTAAACAGACCCAATGACCTGTATCTCCAGCTGCCAGATCCCTCCTGTCTGGCAGCTCCTCTGGGAGGAAAGTTGGCACTTTTCAGGCAAAATTGGCTTTTAGTCACTCAGGACAAATGGGTGTTGGACATTGTAGATCGAGGCTACAAGTTTTATTTTCACACCTTGCCTCCTTTCAAAAGCATGCCAGACGTTCCTTCTCAGCAAAAGGTGGAGGCTCACAAACAGATTTCTTTACTTCAAAAAATGGGGGCTATCCAGGAGGTCCCTCCGTCAGAAGTAGGCCTAGGATTTTATTCTTGCTTGTTTCTTGTACCAAAGAAAGGAAACACTTGGAGGCCAATTCTGGATTTGTCTATTCTCAACACATACCTGGACATTCCAAAATTCAAGATGTTAACTTTGCAACAACTTCTGCCTCTATTAGGCAAAGATCACTGGATGGTAACTCTGGATCTCAAAGAGGCTTATCTTCACATTCCTATCAGGCCCAGCTGCAGGAGGTTCCTGCGCTGGCTGGGACTTTACATTATCAGTTCTCTGCATTGCCCTTTGGCTTATCTACTGCCCAGGGTGTTCACAAAGGTCCTGGCACCGTGATAGCCTTCTTAAGGTTAAGGGAATACAAATTTATCCTTATTTGGACGATTGCCTGATTCTGGCTCAAGACAAAGTCAAGTTACTTCACCATCTACAGTATGTTATGGCAGTGTTAAGGTGCCTAGGGTATTCTGTGAACGAAACAAAGTCCAGTCTAGTACCCTCTCAGGACATGTGCTTTCTGGGTGTGAGACTGAATACAGCCTCTCAGATGGCATTTTTGACCCCGGACAAACAAAGAAATCTTACCCTTTACTTCCAACAATTATCTCTACGGTCCAGGCTGACTGCAAGGACAGTCCTTCAAGCCTTGGGGTTCATGGCATCTTGTATTCTGGTGCTTCCCAATGCCAAACTGCATATGAGGAAGCTACAATGGTATCTCAAAAGCGTATGGACTCAACACTGCCACGATTTGGACACTGTCATTCAGATGATACCTTGCATCCAAAGGGAATTTTTGTGGTGGGCTCAGGAATGTCACCTAAACAAGGGACTCTCTGTGACCCGACCAGAGGCGAGTCAGATCTTAACGACAGATGCCTCAGACATGGCTTGGGGAGCACACTTCAATGGAAAATGGGTTCAAGACACGTGGCCTGCCAGACTACAACATTTGCATATCAACATGAAGGAGATGTTAGCAGTCCAATTTGCATTGCTGGCTTTCAAGGATCTACTTCACCCAGGACAAGTGTTGATTCAGACAGACAACACAACAGTCATGTGGTACATCAACAAGCAGGGGGGAACCCATTCTACCCTCTTTGCAGACAAGCTATGATTTTGTGGGAGACTGCTCTCAGTTTGCACCTCACTCTTCAGGCAAGGTTTCTGCCAGGAGCACAGAACTCCTTAGCAGATGTTTTGAGCAGACAGATGGTGGATCCCCACGAGTGGAAATTGGATCCTCGTGTTTTTCAACAGTTGACGGTGGCTTGGGGGACTCCAGACATAGATCTGTTCGCTTCTCCACTGAATTACCAACTGCCAAAGTTTTGCACAAAGCTGTTTCACCCAAAAGCTTGGAAAGTGGATGCTCTATCATTCAGTTGGAACAACCTTCACGTTTATGCCTTTCCTCCTCTGCCTCTCCTTCCCAAGGTGCTCCTGAAGGTCAGGCAGGACAAGCCTTGCATGATTCTGATAGCTCCAGATTGGCCACGGCAGCACTGGTACCCTCTGCTGAGGACTTTAGTACGGGAGCCTCCTTGGCCTTTGCCATTAATTCCACACCTTTTGTCCCAGGCAAGCAATCATTTCCACAATGTCAGGATTCAGTCCCTGCATCTGACAGCCTGGCGTATTCTGTTTTAGACCCTGGGGGTCGCAGCTTCCTCAACGAGTTTTGAATGTCATTTTGGAGGCCAGACGGCCTAGTACAAGGAAAGTTTATGCTGATAAATGGAGGAGATTTTTTCTTTGGAGCAAAACAAAGAGCTTTGATGTTTCAGTGCCTAATTTGAGTGTTTCACTTCAGTATCTTACAGAATTATTAGACAAGGGTTTGTCTTTCTCCTCTGTAAAAGTTCATGCTGCAGCCATTTCTGCTCACTATGACTGTGACCCACCATTATTCTCTCACCCTTTGTTCAAGCAATTTCTTAGAGGGGCAAAGAACATAAGACCCCACGTAGAGCTCCTACTCCTTCCTGGGATCTCAATTTTGTGTTGGAAAAGCTCACTTTACCTCCTTTTGAACCTGCAGCTACTTCAGAGTTGAAGTTTTTGTCTTGGAAGACTACTTTTTTGTTGGCCATTACGTCTGCTAGAAGGGTATCTGAATTACAGGCTCTAATGGCAGTTGAACCCTTCCTGATATTTCATAAGGATAGGGTCTCCCTACGTACTAATCCTACTTTTATGCCTAAAGTTGTTTCTAATGTGGCCTTAAACCAATCTATTCATTTGCCTACATTTTATGCTGATCCCCAAAATAAGGGGGAAAAAATTTTGCATTCTTTGGATATTCACAGGCAGTTACGTTATTATTTGAGCAGAACTAAAGGGTTCAGACAGTCCCAACAGTTATTCATTTCTTTTGCCTTGGGTTCTCAAGGAAAACCTGTTTCAAAACAAACTATTTCTAAGTGGATTGGCCATTGTATTGCTTTTTGTTATTCTCATCATGGTAAGGAGGTTCCGGCTGGAATCAGACCTCATTCCACTAGGGCTACTGCCACTTCTACTGCTTTTTTAAGGGGAGTAGCTACTAAGGATATTTTGGAGGCAGCTACCTGGAGTTCAGTGCACACTTTTTCTAAACATTACCATCTCCCTCTTTATTCCAAATCTAGGGCTGGGTTTGCCACTGCAGTTTTACAGGGCATGTTAGCAGCTCCTAATGCTATCTGATTTTACCAACCTCCCTTTACCTTTGCTTTGAGATTCTACCCACAGGTTATGACTGCAGCAATGTGAGATGAAGAACATAGTACAGTTTTGTACCTACCATAAATGTAGATGTTCGAAGATCCACATTGCTGCAGTCCAATTTGCCCTCCCTCCTTCCCCTCTGTAGTTTGGGGTGGCTGTGTGGTTTGTGGTGTATCTATTGTTGCTATTTTGGTGATTGGGTATTTTTCTATTTTTGGCTATGGCCTTTCTTTTTAAGGCCTTCTGACATCTGGGGCAAGAAAGACTGAGGATATGGCGTCGGTCATGCGCTTTAGTACCACGGCGTACTGACGTCAGATCTGAGCGACCATGACCGACGCCAGCCTAACACTTAGGACAGCGGACTACCCACAGGTTATGACTGCAGCAATGTGGATCTTCGAACATCTACATTTATGGTAGGTACAAAACTGTACTTTTCATATGTTTAAATATCAACAGCATGTTATGGGCTTATTGAAACAGAAAATTATGTTGATTTCTGATTGTGTGGAAAATAAAGAATTACAGGAATTATTGCATGCAGCAGAACAGGTTGGAAAGCATACTTTGCAATGTGGTTTTGATTCCTTGGAGGCCTCTTGCAGGGCCACAGTTACTGGATCTGTGATTAGAAGGCATGCCTGGCTCAAGGAGCAAAATCTGCATGATCATGTTAAAGCTAAATTGTTGGATGCCCCTTTACAGCATGATACTCTGTTTGGTAATAAGCAGAAGAAGTTTTAAAGAAAATGGAAGACAAAGCTAAATCTATGCAAACTGTAAAAGATTTATTTCAAGTGCAGCCACCCAGGTACAGTAGGCACTGGCCTTCTAAAAATTGGTCCTTTCCTGTGTCCAACAGAGCCCCACAAGGAAAATCCAGGTGCTCAAAAGGCTCTAGATACCAATCACAGGGTTCTTACAGGTCAAAGCAATTGGGTGCCTCCACCTCCAAATCTGGAGGAAATAAAGCACAACCCTACAGTAAGCAGTCTCAATGACTTCCCTCTACCTTCACCAAGTACTTATCTCTTGGCAGCCCCCTTGGGGGAAAAATTTAGCACTTCATGCTCAAAATTGGCAGTTAATTACCCAGGACAAGTGGGTATTAAACATAGTATACCAGGGGTACAGATTTCATTTCCATACTTTGCCAATTCCAAATGGTTGGCCAGATCTGCCACAAAATCAATGGGCAGAGGCTCAGAAACAAGTTACGTCCCTCATGGAGATGGGGGCTATTCAACCAGTACCAGAACAGGAAAAAGTACAAGGTTTTTATTCCAGGCTGTTCCTGGTACCCAGAAAAGACAATGCATGGCGTCCAATACTGGACTTAACAATTTTGAACACGTACCTGAACATTCCAAAATTCAAAATGCTGACTTTGCAACAGCTACTGCCTATGCTGGGCAGGAACGTTTGGTTAGTGACTATAGACTTAAAAGAGGCATACCTGCATATCACAATAAGGGAATCGTGCAGAAGATGCCTCTGCTTCAAGGCAGGTTTTTTGCATTACCAGTTCTCTGCACTGCCCTTTGGCTTATCTACTGCGCCCAGGGTCTTTACAAAGTACCTGGCACCAGTAATTGCATTTTGCAGACAAAGAAGCATACAAATTTATCCTTACCTGGACGACTGTCTCATTCAAGCAGAGAACAAGGACATTCTTCTTCAACATCTGGCGTTTGTAAAAAGGCTTCTAACATGCCTAGGGTACACAATAAACGAAAAGAAATCACAACTAGTACCCTCTCAAATAATTACATCCCTGGATGCAAGATTGAATACAACTGCCCAGATGGCTTACCTTACGCCAGACAAACAAAGGCAACTGACAACATACATCAAACAGATGGCAACAAAAACCGAGTTATCTGCAAGACAAATTCTGCAGGCTTTGGGGTTCATGGCATCCTGCATTCTACTAATTCCATATGCAAGACTGCATATGAGGAAACTTCAATGGTACCTAAAAAGTTTATGGAGTCAACATTGTCACAGTCTGGAAACAATGATTCCTCTCATTCCCTGCCTACAACAGGAGTTTCTTTGGTGGGCAGAGACATGTTACCAAAACAAGGGACTGTCATTCACTCTACCCCCTGCCACCCAAACCCTAACTACAAATGCATCAGACTATGCTTGGGGGGCCCACCTGGCGGGGAAATGCATTCAGGGCATATGGAGCCCAAAACAAATGCATCTGCATATCAACCAGAAAGAGATGTTAGCGGTACAGAATGCTCTGACAGCCTTCAAGGACTTACTTCATCCAGGACAACTACTGATAAAGACGGACAGCACCACGGTTATGTGGTACATAAACAAGCAGGGGGGTACACATTCCTACCCCCTTTGCAGACTAGCCATGGCATTGTGGAAGACAGCCTTGACTTACCAAGTACATCTTCAAGCTCAATTCCTGCCAGGAAAACAAAATACTCTGGCAGACGACCTAAGCAGAAATCTTATGGACCCGCACAAGTGGAAACTGGCTCCACAAATCTTCAGCATGGTGACACAGAAATGGGGGATCCCAGACATAGTTCTATTTGCCTCTCCCCAGAATTATCAATTGGACAAATTCTACACAAGGACTTATCACAGACAAGCATGGAAAGTGGATGCCCTATCCTTCAGTTGGAAAAGCCTATCAGTCTATGCCTTTCCCCCTCTGCCTCTTCTCTCCAAGGTCTTACTAAAGGTCAGACAGGAAAAACCAAAAATGATCCTAATTGCCCCGGACTGGCCTCGCCAGCACTGGTACCCAATTCTAAGGAATATGTCTCAACTCCCTCCTTGGTACTTTCCTCAAATACCTCATCTGCTGTTTCATCAGAGCAATCACATTCTGCACACTCTGCTCCAAACTCTGAACCTGGCAGCATGGCTGATCATTTAATTATTCAAACAACACCTCTCAGTAAATCTGTGATGGATGTCATTTTGGAAGCTAGAAGGCCTAGTACTAGAAAATCTTATGCTGATAAATGGAAGAGATTATGTGCTTGGAACCAAGTACAAGGAACAGACACAGCAAAACCAAATAGTCCTCAGATTTTACAATACTTGACTGAGATGCTTGACAAGGGCCTATCTTTTTCTTCAATAAAAATCCATGTCTCTGCCATCTCGGCTCATTACAACACGGAGCCTCCCATCTTTTCTCATCCTCTGCTAAAACAGTATCTTAGAGGGGCCAAAAATTTAGGGCCTCCCAGAAGATCACCAACTCCTGCATGGGACCTCAATTTTGTGCTGGAAAAACTCACCCTGCCTCCTTTTGAACCAGCAGCTACTGCAGATATAAAATTTTTATCTTGGAAAACAGCTTTCCTTTTGGCACTCACTTCAGCAAGAAGGGTTTCAGAACTACAGGCTCTCGTGGCTGTGGAGCCTTTTTTTACATTTTACCCGGACAGGGTGTCCCTCAGGACCAATCCTTCCTTTATGCCTAAGGTGGTATCCAGTGTGGCTCTTAACCAAACTATTCACCTGCCAACATTTTACCCAAATCCGCAGAATAAGGGGGAGCGGATTCTGCATTCATTGGACGTACACAGACAACCAAGATTCTACTTAAACAGGACCAAATCACTAAGGAAGTCTGAGCAACTACTGGTGGCATTTGCTTCAGGATCAGAGGGGAAGGCTTTATCAAAGCAGACTATTTCTAAGTGGATAAGCCACTGCATTCATTTCTGCTACTTGCACTGTGGTAAACCTGTGCCCAAGGGAATTAGGTCACATTCCACCAGGGCTGCCTCTACCTCAGCAGCCTTTCTCACAGGAGTTCCAACCAAAGACATTCTAGAAGCTGCTACTTGGAGCTCTGTGCATACCTTCACAAAGCATTATCATTTGCCTCTCTTCTCCAAATCCAGGGCAGGCTTTGCCAATGCAATTCTGCAGGGCCTTATAGCTGCCCTTAATGCTATTTAGTTCCATCCTCCCATCCATAGCTTTGGGATTCTACACAAATGTAATGACTGCAACAGTGAAACATGAAGAACATTGTACAGTTGTGTACACTTACCATAAATGTAGATGTTCGAGTGTATTCACTGTTGCAGTCTGGGTTACCCACCCGCCATCCCCTTTTTCTATAACTTCTCTTTCCTTCACTATATTCTAAAGCTTTTGTGGTGTATTTGCTTTTTACATGAAGGTAAAGTTTTTGTTGCTAAAAGTGCATTTACATATATTGCTGTTTATTTATATTTATATATATTTTTTTCTCCCCCATTTGGGGGGCACCTGACATCTGGGGCAAGAAAAACTGAATAAAATGGTGTCGGCTGCATGTTTTATACCCCTGACGACCTGATGTCATGGAAGAGGAGACAGCAACCGGCGCAGGACCCAAGACTTTGGTATTCAGGCCGACTGAAGGCAACCTGCCAGCAGATTTCCCAAATGTAATGACTGCAACAGTGAATACACTCGAACATCTACATTTATGGTAAGTGTACACAACTGTACTTTTCTTTTGTGTTTAGCCATTTGGCTTATTTGCCCTATCCTAAGCCGAGTTAGGCTTTTGAAGTTTTCTGCAATTCTTTTGTTAGCCGGTTAGGCCCTTAGCCATTTGTTGGCTGTTTCTGTTGTTTATCTTAGCCTGTTAGGCTTATTCTGTTTGCAACAGACTTTAGGAAGTTACAGTAAGCTGCCTTTTAATTATTGTAGCCAGTTAGGCTTAGTTTCATTTACTGACAGGTTGTTGTTTTCCTTGCTGACTTGTCACAATGTCTGAGAAGGCAAAATCAGGGTTTAAACGATGCCCTAAATGTAATCAAAACATGTCGATAACTGATGGCCACTCCACATGTGTGTATTTCTTGGGTGAGGTCCATTTACAGGAGGTTTGCTCCATTTGTCATGGGTTCAGCTCTAAAGTTTTGGCTGAAAGGAAACATAAGCTAGTGGAGCGGGGATTGATTAAGTCTGCTTTCCAATCAGACTTGGATTCTGCTCCGGGACAACCAAAACCTTCTTCTCCAGCCTCTTCCACTAGTTTGCTATTATATTCTGAAGGGCACTTCGGTTCCGAAATCTTCAAAAAAGCTACTGTCTTGGCTCCATTGTCATTGGAACTGACCATACAGGTTTGTTGGTAGGAGCCGGTCCCCAATCTTAGAACCGGTATCTCCTACCTTGAGATCCCCAATTCTGTGTTCACCAGCTCCGTCGGTGGTTTCCTCTCTGGCTTCCAGACTCTCTGATTTGGACATGGATCGAGTGGTGTGGAAACTTTTACGGGATCCAGCGCTTGCTAAAATTCTGTCGGCTTCGACTTAAGTAGCTTCGGAACAGATAAAGTCCTCTCCTGTTGTTTCTGCCCCTCCTCCGACTCGAATCGAGACATCTGAGCCGGAGGAGGCTATTCAGTCATTTGTGGAGCCGTCGGTACCGACACTCACTTCTAACCTGTTGGTACCGACAACCCTGATGGCCTCTGCTCCGGCAGCGGAATCTGGGAGTCAACACTTTCTTGTCAGTTCTGGGGGGGGGTCGAACCGATATGTCAGTTCCGACTCTTCCTCTTGGGACTTCAGCACAGATGAGTTCGGCTCCTACCTCAGGCTCGGAGCCTGCAGTTCTGGTGTGGGAGGAGTTTTCGGTGTCTTCGGACCCGGGTGCTTCCTCGCATCAGAGCCGTGGCGCCTTCGATGCCATGAGGAGGGCTTTGTCCCCCCGGACTACCACAACCTCTGATATGGCCACCTCCTCCCGAAAGTTGCCTGAATCTTCTCCGCTACCACAGATTCACCATAAGCGTAGGGACCCAGAGCCTCAGGATGTTCCTTTGTGGGAACCCTGCTCCTCTGAGACCTCCCCAAAGATTCCCACTGAGGAGGTTCCTCGGAAGAGGTTATGTAAGAGGAGACATTTAGACCCCCCCCAGGAATCCATCACGTCAGACACCGATTTGGAGGAATCTGAAGGGTCCCCAAGGTCCCCCCTCTGAAAATATCTCCTTTGGGGATATCGTTGAGATCCTTAAGCAGAGGGGTAACTGGCAGCCCCTAAACCCTACTGAGGACGAATCAGTGCTCCTGAAGCTTTTCGGGTCCTGACCCTCCGCCCTTCGATGAGTTGATGGATCTTTTGTCTCGAAGGGCATGGGAGTCACCAGATTCTATGGAGCCTGTTCCTAGAAGCACCAACAAATACATTTCAGCACCTCAAGATAAGTCTTTCTTATCCAAACCCATACCTGTTGATGCCATAGTGGTGGTGGCAGGCACTAAAAAAGAGATGTCGGAGACTTCTGCGTCTGTCCATCCTCCTAATAGAGAGTCTAGGATCAATGACAGATACGGGAAGCGCATGTTCAGTTTTACGACCTTTGCCCTTCGGTCATTGAACTATCTAACCCACTTTACTAGGCTTCAGAGAGATCTCCTGAAGGAGCTTGGAGATATTCTCCAGGGTGCAGTAGCCGATTCAGCAGCGGACAAAGTGACGTCTCAGCTTGCTACCCTCAACTCCATCATGAACTCTTCCATGCGCCTCGTGTTTTATGCAGCTGACGGAATGAGTAGGGCAGTGGGTACAGGAATTGCTTTGCGAAGACATTCCTGGATGCGCTTATGTTCTTTTGCTGAACCTTTCAAGTCATCATTTGTGAATGCCCCCTTCGATGGTTCTTCCTTGTTTGGACCAAAAGTTAGAGACCCCCACCAGATGTGAGCAAGATGGTAAGACTCTATCTGCCGTAGGAGTCCGTTTTTCTACCCCTACTAGACCTTATCCCAAAGGTCAACGGGGAGGGAAAATGTGGTTCCGCAAGACCCAAGGAGCCTTTCTGAACTCACAAGATGAAGCCTCCAACAGGGGCAGAGAGGGAGGCAATGGTGGAAGACGATGCCCAGATGGCAGAGGGAGTCTGCAGAACCAGGGTGACAGGGATCAGTTCCTTGGGAAGCCCCTGCTCTGGAGGCAGTCGGGGGATGTTTGTCTTTGTACCTAAGCACCTGGCTAAAAATCTCAGAAGACCAATGGGTACAAAATGTGATATCCAGAGGATATTCCATCCCTTTTCTGTCACAACCCAGACCAACAAAAGGAATCCCAGATGTTCCACCCAGTCTATGGGATGTAGCATCCGTAGAGGTCCAAAAACTATTGCAAAAAAAGAGAAATCCAGCCAGTCCCTGCAGACCAGCAAGGATCCGGTACTTAAGATTCTTTTTGGTACCAAAGAAGACAGGGGACTGGAGACCTATTTTGGACCTCAGCAGACTCAACAAATATGTTGTAAAGACGAAGTTCTGGATGGTCACGCTTCAGTCCATACTCCTGTTCTTAGGGAGGGACAATTGTATGTGCTCTATAATCTCCAGGATGCGTACTACCATATCAAGATTGCCAGAACATCCACGGATCATCTGCGCTTCAGGCTGGGAGCCAGTCACTTCCAGTTTCAGGCCCTGCCCTTTGGTCTCACCACAGCCCCCAGAGTGTTCACCAAATGTATGGCAGTGGTCATGGCTCACTTGAGACATTTAGGAATCCAGGTGTTTCCTTACTTGGATGACTGGCTCCTTACCGCTCCCACCAGGCATCAACTTATTCAGGCAAGGGACACTGTCGTAGATCTCTGCTTACAGCTGGGTTGTTGTTATTGTTGATGTTCATCGTGTTACACTGCTGCAGTCATTACACTTGGGTTATCCTGCTGTCAGGCGGTTCCCCAGTCGGCCTGAGTTCCCAAGTCCTGGTCTGGTGTCGGCTGTTGTCGCCTCCTAACCGACGTCAGTGCGACAGGGGTATACAAGATGCAGCCGACACCATTTTCTTCAGTCTTTCTTGCCGCGCGGTGCCCGAAGCAGAAGCAGTTCGCAAGTGCCAGTCGGCCGACTCCTGAGACTTTCATTCTGAATCCAGAACCGAAGTCTTCTACAAAGCTAAGTATCCCGTTGGGGAAACTTTTTCTTGCCTCAGACCGATGTCAGTAAAAGTTAGTAACTGTATTTCTTGTGGGAAGCAAATACCTCATAAGGATTTCCACTCCTATTGTATTCAATGCCTGGGCCCAGACCACGACGTCACTGGTTGTCGGTTTTGTGCTAGGTTTAACAAGCGCACTATTAAACGTCGGTTTGATTTTGCCCAACATTATTTTGGCAGGAAATTCAATTACACCATGCCGTCGGAACTTCCGACGACCGGATTACATAAAAAGTGCAAGGACAAGGACAGGCATCCGAGGCCCAAAACTGACGACGAGGCCTCTTCTAGGCCAGTCGCTGGTTCTCCGATTTTCAGCGAGGTGCCTATGCAGCCCCTGACGACCGCTTCTACAGAACCACAGACCGCCTCCGACTCCCACGTGGAGCTGGCTGGGCCTTCGGATGCTCTAGGTTTTCAGCTCACCGAAACTAACCCTTCAGAGGGAACCGAAGTAGCTGAGCAATCCACTGCTTCAGAGGATGTTTTCAGACCTACCCAGTTAACCATTAAACCCTCTGCTAAGTCTAAGCCCTACCCCTTAAAAACAAAGAAACAGACACAGCATTTTCCAGACAGGCTTCCAAGCCTAAGAAACAAATGCTAAAAATGGCCGAAGACCTTATTACCCTGATCAGGGGGTCCCATCCCCCTCCTGATAAAAGGTCCAGACAGGATGCAGACTATGAATCTTCCGACCAGGTGTCCATTTCCTCAGATTCATTGTCAGACCTAGGATATTCTTTACCTCCTTATGAGGATTCTGATGCTGAGGAATCAATTCCATCAGCCTCTCCGCCTGAGGACTACTCCTTTGGGGAGACCTTACATACCATGAGGGAGCATTTCCATTGGGAAGGCCAGGATTACTCAGAATCCAAGAAAAGGCTCAGAGACTTCCTTTTATTGCCTCAACACAGACCCCTTGCTATTCCGCCAGTGTTAGATATTGTGGATGATGTGTACACTGAATCCAGCTTAAGCCCCAGTTAAACCTGATAGATATTACAGAGTCCCTGACTCTCACAAATTTCTGTACGAAAGTCCTGTTGCTGACCCTGAAACTATTTCTCAGGGACCCAAGGGGATTAAGGCCTCATCAGCAAAAAACCCAGTACCCTCTGACAGAGATTCCAGAGCATTAGACAGATGGGGAAAGAAAGTATATACGTCTGCAGCTCTAGCAATGAGAGCCTTGAATTGCCAGTTTCACATGCTAAAATATCAGCAATTTTTGATGTCTCAGTTGAAACAAAAGATGCTTCCAGATTCAGATCCTCTTAATTTTAAAGAAATGCAGGATTTATTGCATGCAGCTGAACAAGTGGGAAAACATACTTTGCAATGTGGGTTTGATTCCTTAGAGGCCTCCTGTAGAGCAGCAGTTACAGGCTCTGTCATTAGAAGGCATGCTTGGTTAAAAGAACATACATTACCAGATCATGTTAAGGCCAAATTGTTGAATGCACCTTTACAGCGGGATGTGTTGTTTGGAGTTAAGACAGAGGAGGTATTAAAGAAAATGGAGGATAAGGCAAAATCTATGCAAACGGTGAAAGATTTCTTACAGGTTCAGCCTCCCCGTTTTAGCAGAAATTGGCCAACAAAGAATTGGTCCTTTCCAGTCACAGACAGACCTCAAAGGGGCAGATACAGACGTCCAAGAGGTAGAGGTCAGGCACAAGGCCCTTACAGGCCTTGACAATGGGGTACACCAGGCCAGAAAGAAGGGGAAGACAAGCCTCAACCTTATAAAAAGCAGCCTCAATGACTTTCCACTACAGCTGCCAAACAGCTCTCTCTTGGCAGCACCCTTAGGAGGAAAACTGGCACTTTTCTATCACAATTGGCATTGCATCACCAAAGACAAATGGGTTCTCAACATTGTATCTCAAGGTTACAGGTTCCACTTTCACACTCTGCCAAGGTTAAAAGGAATGCCAAATCTGCCACCAAATCAATGGGCAGAGGCTCAAAAACAAATTACAGCACTCATGGACATGAGAGCTATTCAAAAGGTACCACAATAGGAGCAAGGACAAGGATTTTACTCAAAACTCTTTTTGGTTCCCAGAAGGGACAAAGCCTGGAGACCCATTCTGGACCTTTCTTCTCTAAACACTTACCTGGATGTTCTGAAATTCAAAATGTTAACACTACAGCAGCTTCTTCCCATGCTGGGCAAGAAAGCTTGGCTCGTGACTTTGGACCTCAAGGAGGCATACCTGCATGTCTCTATCAGACAAAGCTGCAGAAGATACCTCAGATTTCTAGCTGGTTCAAAGCACTATCAATTCTCTGCACTGCCCTTTGGCTTATCTACTGCGCCCAGGGTTTTCACAAAGTGCCTGGCACCAGTAATTGCATTTTGCAGGCAAAAAGGAATTCAAATTTATCCATACCTGGACGACTGCCTGATTCAGGCAGAGAGCAAGGACATTCTTCTAAAGCATCTGGCGTACGTAAAAAAGTTATTAAGTTGCCTGGGATACACAGTAAACGAAAAGAAATCAAAACTAGTGCACTCACAACAGATAATATTCCTGGGTGCCAGCTTAAATACAACGGCCCAGATGGCTCATCTCACGCCAGACAAGCAAGGACAACTGACTCAATACTTTCATTTGATGGCAACAAAGACCCAACTCCCTGCAAGAAAAATTCTGCAGGTCTTGGGCTACATGGTATCTTGCATAATACTAATTCCATATGCCAGACTGCATATGAGGAAACTACAATGGTACGTAAAGAGTGTATGGTCTCAACACTGTCAAAATTTTAAAACAGTTATACCACTAATTCCTTACCTTCAACAGGAGTTTCGATGGTGGGCTCAAGCTTGTCACCTCAACAAGGGACAGCCTTTTACTCAACCCACAGCCAGGCAAATACTGACAACAGATGCATCGGATTCCACCTGGGGAGCACACATGGCAGGAAAATGTATTCAGGGCGAGTAGCCCACAGAGCAAAGACATCTCCACATCAATCAAAAAGAGATGCCAGCTGTACAAAATGCAATTATAGCTTTCAAGGATCTGCTGCAACCAGGACAACTACTACTAAAGACAGACAACACCACAGTTATGTGGTACATAAACAAGCAAGGGGGCACACACTCCTACCCCCTCTGCAGACAAGCCATGACCTTGTGGAACACAGCTCTAGACTACCAAGTTGATCTGCAAGCACAATTCCTGCCAGGAGAGAAAAACACACTGGCAGATGACCTAAGCAGAAACATCATAGACCCCCACAAATGGGAGTTGAACCCACAAATATTCAGAATGATCACACAAAAATGGTGGAGCCCGGACATAGATCTGTTTGCATCCCCAATGAACAGCCAGTTACAGAAATTCTGCACAAGGAGCTACCATCCACAAGCATGGAAAGTGGATGCCCTCTCATTCAGCTGGAAAAGCTTGCAAGCATACGCTTTCCCTCCTTTACCTCTTCTTCCAAAGGTACTCATAAAAGCCTGGCAAGAAGAGCCAAAGATGATCCCGATTGCACCAGACTGGCCACGCCAGCACTGGTACCCAATCTTAAAGAACTTAGCACAAGACCCACCATGGATTTTGCCTCAAATCCCACAGTTGCTGACACAGCACAACAATCAGATACTTCACAGCCAGCTAAAGACCTTAAATCTAGCTGCATGGAAAATTCCTTAGTCAAGCAAGCAATGCCTCTCTCCAAAGCTGTTATGGATGTCATTCTGGAGGCCAGAAGGCCTAGCACCAGGAAAGCCTACTCGGATAAATGGAAGAGATTCTATGCCTGGAACCAAGCGTACAGACTTGACCCTCTTGTTCCAAACATCCCTCAGATACTTCAATACTTAACTGAGATGCTGGACAAGGGCCTCTCCTTCTCATCCATCAAGATCCACGCCTCAGCCATTTCTGCTCATTACAACACGGATCCACCAATTTTTTCTAATCCTTTGCTCAAACAGTACCTCAGAATGGCTAAAAACATAAGACCACCCCGTAGAGCACCTACACCAACTTGGGACCTCAACTTTGTTTTGGAAAAACTAACTTTACCTCCTTTTGAGCCAGCTAACATAGCAGAATTAAAATACATTACTTGGAAAACTGCTCTGCTACTGGCAATAACATCAACATGAAGAGTTTCAGAATTACAGGCACTAATGGCAGTGGAACCTTTCCTCATCTTCCACCAGGACAGGGTGTCCGAACTAACCCTATGTTTATGCCAAAGGTGGTATCAAGTGTGGCTCTAAACCAAACTATTCACTTGCCAACTTTTTATTCTAAACCACAGAACAAAGGGGAGAGACTACTACATTCTTTGGATATTCACAGGCAGTTACACTTCTACTTGGACAAAACCAAAGCTTTCAGAAAATCTGAGCAATTATTGGTAGCATATGCTACAGGAGCACAGGGAAAAGCCATTTCAAAACAGACTATTTCAAAATGGATAGGACATTGTATATGTTTCTGCTACACTCACCATGGGAAACCTGTACCTAGCAGCATTAGATCTCACTCCACCAGGGCAACAGCCACTTCAACTGCCTACCTCAGAGGAGTATCTACCAAGGATATTTTGGAAGCAGCAACATGGAACTCAGTGCATACCTTCACCAAACATTACCATTTGCCTTTATACTCCAAATCCAGAGCTGGCTTCGCCACTGCTGTGCTGCAGGGCCTTATAGCCACCCCTAATGCCTTATAGATCCAGCCTCCCTACCTCAGCTTTGGGATTCCACCCAAGTGTAATGACTGCAGCAGTGTAACACGATGAACATAGTACAGTTTTGTACCTACCATAAATGTAGATGTTCGAGTGTAAACACTGCTGCAGTCCAGGTTACCCTCCTCCTTCCCCTCTTACATTCTGGTATGTACCTAGGTCATCTACCCTTTACTACCTATGGGGAGTATTTGCTGGTAACTAAAAATGGTTGTTTGCTTTTCTTTTGTATATTTTACTAGCAGTTTGAATTGCCTACCTATTTGGGGGCACCTGACATCTGGGCAAGAAAAACTGAAGAAAATGGCGTTGGCTGCATCTTGTATACCCCTGTCGCACTGACGGGGAGGAGGCGACAGCAGCTGACGCCGGACCAGGACTTTGGAACTCAGGCCGACTGGGGAACCGCCTGATGGCAGGATAACCCAAGTGTAATGACTGCAGCAGTGTTTACACTCGAACATCTACATTTATGGTAGGTACAAAACTGTACTTTTGTCTTTCGGCTTTTCCTGGTAAGGGGTCGCCACAGCGGAACTCTGGTCTGCTAATGATTGGCAGTAGATTTTTACGTAAACGCCGAGGTGCCAGCTTGACGCTCAACCTTCAATGAAGGCACGCCCATTTACGCACGCATGTCTTTCGAACGCTACCCAACCGCAGGGAGGACATGCAGACTCCACACAGAAGGCACTCCCAAGCCCAGCCGAGAATTGAACGGGAGAACCTCTTGCTGTGAGGTAACAACGCTACCGCCGTACCACCACTGCATATGCTTACAGCTGGGTATTACGATAAATTCAGAAAAGTCTGCTTTATTGCCATGGCAATGTACAGTCTTTATAGGAGCAGACTTGGACACGGTCAGCATGTCCCTGAAGCTCCCTCCCGAAAGAGTGATTACCCTTCGACAATAAAGCCTGTCAAGACGAAAAGCACCAGCATCACAGATTCTCAAGTTGCTCGGCACTATGGCAGCAGCGATTATTGCAGTACCCCTTGTGAGATCTCACATGCGCATTCTTCAGTGGCTGCTGTTCACACAGTGGACATTTCAGGACTTACCGATGAATCACCCAGTTCTGATTACCAACTCTTGCAAGGTTGATCTTCGGTGGCTAACGTCCGAGATGGTGACTCTGGCGCGTCCATTTGTCCTCCCGACTTCAGTTGCAGCAGTAACCATGGACGCCTCCCTGATCGGGTGTGGGGGCATTATCAGGGACGGACAGCCCAAGGTACATGGCAGGCTCACGAGGCTCATTTGCACATAAACGTCCTGGAGATGAGAGCGGTTCTTTTAGTTTTGCAGTCCTTTCAAAACTGTCTTCCCCTAGGCACGATTGCAATCCAGTCAGACAACATGTCCGTAGTCTGGTACATAAACAAACAAGGAGGAACCAGATCTTACCCCCTATGTCGAGAGACTCTAAGATTATGGAAATGGGCAGAGTTCACCCAGCATTTTCTGTTAGCAATGCACATTCTAGGGAAATCCAACGTGATAGCGGACAGACTCAACAGAGCTATTCTGTTGCCTCACGAGTGGTCTCTCAAGACTGAAACAGTGGAAATGATTTTCCACAGATGGGGCCAGCCTTGCTGCGACCTTTTTTGCCACCTCCGCAAACACCAAGTGCAGCAACTACTTTTCCCTGATCCCTCAACAGGGACAACCCCCGAGGGACGCACTCGTCCATGATTGACCCCCAGGACTCCTATATATATGCTTTCCCTACTTTTCCCCTGATTCCCAAAGTTTTACAGAAAGCCAGTTTTCTGGGCAAGACACTTACCTTAATAGCCCCATATTGGCCTCGTCAAATTTGGTTCCCCTTCCTGAAGCCTCATCTACTGGAGGAGCCTTGTATGCTGGACCCAGTGCCGGATCTGTTGACCCACTCGTCAGGAGCTCTTTACCCTTCTTTTCAGTCCATCAAACTGACAGCTTGGCTGTTCCCAGAATAGCCAGGTTCCAGAATTTATCATAAAAGGCTCGACATATTCTCTTGTCGTCTCACAAATCTTCAACCAGGAAACTTTACCTCGGTAAGTGGAAAAAGGTTTTCCATCGGGGCACAGCAGAATAACTTTAACCCTTTCCTGGCATCCATTTCTGATATTTTGGAATTTCTAACAAAACTATTCAATGAAGGAGCTGCAGCAGCAACCATTCGAGTCCAACTGGCTGCTATTTCTAATTTTTATATAGGTGCATCTGAAAATGGTATTATGTCTAGTAAGTTGGCTAAGGCCTTTTTGAAAGGTACGATGCACTTAAAACCACCGATCAGATCTCCTACTACTCCGTGGAATTTAAACCTAGTCCTGTCCAAGATTATTCTCCCGTCCTTTGAACCTGCCTCCTCTTGTGAACTGAAATATCTTTCTTGAAAGACCATCTTTTGCTGGCCATTACATCAGCATGTAGAATTTCAGAATTGCAAGCCCTTTCTATTAAGCAACTGTACTTAATATTTCACAAAGATAAGGTTTCCTTCAGAGTGAATCAGTCGTTCTTACTGAAAGTAAGTTCAGAATTCACACTTAATCATATGATTGAATTGCCTGTTTTCTTTCCCAATCACTCAAATCAGTTGGAGTATATGCTTCACAAACTTGACGTCCATAGACAACTTTGCTTCTGTTTGGACAGGACAAAAGACCATAGAAGGGCTGATCAGCTATTTGTCTCCTTCTCGGATTCTAAAAAAGATACACTGGTCTCCAAATCTACCTTGTCTAAATGGCTCTCTGATTGTATATCCTTTATCTACCGTGAAGCGAGTATTGCATTACATAACAAAGTCAAGGCACATTCTACAAGAGCAGTTTCTACTTCTGCAGCCTTCTTGACCAGGTTACCTATTGATTCAAGTTGTGCAGCTGCCACTTGGTCAAATCCACATATCTTTATATCTCACTACAAAGTGGACAAGGCCTCTAGGGACAGAGCTTCATTTGGGTCTGCTGTCCTGAAGCAGGTACTCTCGTGAGCCACCCAAGATTGTGGTGCTGGGGATGCTACCCATCAGTAAGAATGAAGGCGAGATTGAACAACTTCACATAAAGAAATTATGTACTTACCATAACGTTCCATGTGAGTTGTTCTTGCCTTCATTATTACAACCCCCCCACCTACCCCCATCCTATGTCTGGAAGTTCAAGAGGTTCTATCTTGGTTTTAGTTCTCTTGAGGAGTTTCCTCTCACAGTGGTCTATATGATTTCCTTGAAGTCTGGGGTAGGTTATAGGCTAGTTGGTAGCAAACAAGATCTGGGGAATGTAGTGGTACTTTGTGGGATAGGGGTTTGGCCTTGAGCTGTTAGAGACCTCGAGCTTTGCAAATTGTCTGACTCTGAGCCAAGGATCGGCTCCGAACCCCATCAGTAATAACGAAGGCGAGAAGAACAACTCACATAGAATGTTATGGTAAGTACACAACTTCTTTTTCTGACTCGTGTACACTATGTATCTATTGTTTGGGACCCCTTCACCTTCAAGAAGATTGCTCTGTATGCCGCACGTTCAACCATAAAGCTCTGGCTGAACACAAAAATAAGCTAATGCATAATGGTCTTCTTCCATCTGCGTTCATTGAGGCTTTATCTGGAGCGTCCCCATTGGATAAACAAAAAAGGGCAAATCTACATCTTCTAGTCCTTCCTCTTCTTCTTCAGAAACATCAGAAAAATCAAAGAAGAGGCTTCTGTTCACTCCAACATCTCTGTCGGATCCGGCAGTCAAAAGACCTAAGCTTTCAGGTATTTCAACCTCCTCGGATCCAAAAGTGAAGACCTAGAAACATTCAGATCCATCGATTTCATTGGATCAGACTTTGGACAAGACAAAATCTTCACCAGAACAGACACCCATCAATCTGACTTCAAGCATACCTACTTTACCAAGGACTCAATACTCTTTTTCACTAGATCCAGTTCCATTGAGAGTGCCTTCTCCTTTCCTGGAAAGGCCCAAATCTCCCTTTCTGATGTCTACTCATTCTTCTAGGAGTTTGACCAAAGATGATGTGGAGAGATTGGTGAGAAATATTCTCTGGGTGCAGAATATGCCAGTGGTGTTCTTGGCTCCTAGCCCTTTGGGTCAGGAGTTCCATACTTCAGCAACCCCTCCTTTATGTCCGCCTCTGACATCTTTCGAAGCTTCAGTGTTCTTGGTTCTGAACTGCCTGGGTCCATCTACTTCAGATCCAAAGATGACTTTATCATCGGATCCATTGTATGCTCTGAGTTCTTTGGTTCAGTTGCAGTCAGAGACCTCTCAAAGCTGTAGCTGCCTAGTCAGCTCCAAGGTGTTGGGATCGACTCTGAAGTTTTTGGAGCTGTCCCTGCACCTAGGGGCTTCAGCTTAGGTGAGCTTGGCTCCAGCTTCTGCCTTATGAGGATTTTTCTTGGAGCAGGGAGGGACTAGGATCCAGAGGCTCACCCTCTTGGATCTGGAGTCCTGTCCCCCTCATGGGACATTAGTCTTTGATATTTTTGTGAGAGCTGTGTCTGCTTCAGCAGTTCCGATGGTACCTACCTTCTTGGATCCTCAACCCCCAATTCTGTCATCTTTGCATACAGAGTCTCAACCTTGTTCTCCACAGGGACACGAATACCAAAACCCCAGGCTTCCCAGCAGGGCATTCCCATTTCTTCTGATACCTCCCCAGAGCATCCCACTGAGGAGGTTCCTAAGAAGTTGTTGTGCAAGAGGAAGCAATTGGATTCCCTGGAGGAATCCATCACCAAAGACACAGACTTTGATGAGGGAGAAGGGTCCCTAAGGTCACCTCCTGAAGATGTCTCCTTAGGAGACATCCTGGAAATCTAAAACAAAGAGGTGATTTGAAGCCCAAAAGTTCATCTTCTGAGGAGTCAGTGTACCTGGAGGCTTTTGGTACCTGCCTCTCAATGTCTTGGATGACTATGCCCAATGACAAGCTCATTAAGTTGATCTCTCAGCAGGCATGGAAGACCCCCTGACATTATTGAGCTGATTCCCTGGAGACCAGACAAAATAATTACCGCTCCTTAGGGTAAACAATTCTGGACAAAAGGTGTCCCTGTGGATATCATAGTCATGGTGGCAGCCACAAAGAAGGAACTAGCTGAGAGGAAAGTTCCTGTATCCGTCCCCCAAAGGAGGAGTCTCTGGTGGATAGATTTGGGAAATCCCTGAACTACCTGGCACATTTAACTAGGTTACAAAGGAATCTGGTAAAAGAGCTTTCAGATACCCTAGCAGGATCCATATCTGAGGAAGTACAGGCCTCAGTCTTCCCAGTCGGCTATCCTTCAGTCTATTTCTAACTCTTCCATGATGCTCATTTCAAATGTAGCCAAAGGAATGAGTAGAACAGGTTCAGGCATTACCATCAGGAGGCATGCCTGGATGCGCTTGTATGACTTTGTAGAGCCTTTCAAGTCAACATTCATCAGTGCTGCTTTTGACAGCACATCCGTATTTGGCCCTAAGGTAAAAAACACATTGTCCAGGTGTGAGAAAGATGGAAAAAACCCTTTCTGCCATGAGCATACATTTCTCCACTCCTCAGAGAACTTTCTCAAGGAATCAGTGAAACAGAGGGAAAATACGGTTCAGAAAATCTCAATGGTCTTTTCAAGACACATGTGGCAGTAGTTCCCCCAGGGGCAGAGGGGGGAACTCCAAAGCTAGATGTCACCCTCGTGGCTGAGGCCCATAAAACCAAGGGTCCAGACATTCCTTCTTTGGCAGGCTCTTCCAGCGCTCCTGAATGAATGCCTGCTTGCTCTACTCTGAAGGCAATTAGGGGTCAACTATCCCTGCACCGGAGAGCCTGGCTGGAAATAACATTGGATGTTTGGGTGCAGAGGATAATTTTCAGAGGTTATGTAATACCCTTTTCCCTTCCTCCTCCCGCATGCAAGAAAATCCCAGATGTTCCACCCAGTCAGAGGGAACAAGCAGCTATTCAGGTGCAAAAGCTGCTAGAAAAACAAGTCATCCAAGAGGTCTCACCAGACCAAAAAGGATCCAGAACTTACTCAAGATTCTTTTTAGTGCCAAACAAAACAGGGGACTAGAGACCAATATTGGATCTCAGCAACTTGAACAAATCCGTTTGACGAAACAAGCTCCGTATGGTCACGGTTCAGTCCATTCTTCCGTTTCTGGGAAAGTATAACTGGATGTGCTCGATAGACCTTTGGGATGTGTATTATCACATAAATATCAAGAGACGATCCAGGCGTTACTTACGCTTATAGGTTCATAGGTTCATAGGTTCATACTAGGCTATCTGCCCAAGGGCATTTATAAGCCTAGCCCATAGTTATGTGGCTTTCGCCACCCCTTTAGTTTGAATAAAAACTATGCCTATCATTTTTCTGTGCCTCTGTCAAGCAGTGACACTGAAGTAATCCCTGGGGTATATCTGCGATCTCCCATCCATTGGTCAAGATTCCTCTTGAACAAGGCCAGCGAGGTGCTCTGCCTCACATGTACCGGGATTTTGTTCCACAGCATAGGGAGTCTCTGGGTGATGAATCTGTCCCTCCAGCACGTTCTATTTATAACCGTGTCAAGGTTTAAGTCTCCCACCCTTGTGGTTCTGAGGGATCTAGATTTTTGAGGTGAAGCATATTCATCAAATCTGGGTTTGACATGGCCTTATATGTCAGGCACAGGTCACCTCTGAGCAAGCGGTATGAGACTGAATAAAGCTGGAGTTCTTTCAGTCGGGCAGCATAAGACATATTTTTGAGACCCTTTATCCTTTTGGTGAGGAACTTTTGGGGCCTTTCAAGCTGCATCAGGTGTCTGGTCAGATACATTCGAACGGGCATTGTACTCAATCATAGGTCTAATGAGTGATGAGTACAGGGGACGATGACCTCCCTTGATCTAGATGTGAATCCCTTCATGATCAGGTGGGCTTATATAGAAGGTTTTCCTAACTACTTTAGCAACATGAGTGTCAAACGAAAGACTACTGTCAACTTGGGTCCCCAGATCCCTGATGACTTTTTCTGTGCTCAGTGGATTGTCACCTATATGGTAGCTAGGGGTAACCTTGTTTTTCCCGAAGGGTATGACTATGCATTTTTTGGCGCTTAACTTCAGGCCATGGCTCTGGCACCAGTTATCCGCTTCTGTGAGGCCCTTCTGGAGGATATCTGTGTCAGATGTGTTTTCGACTATGGCTTCAGTTTGCAGTCATCTGCAAACTTTGTCAGCCATAACCCTCCTGTGTTTGCTTGTACTTCAGAAAAGTAGATGCCGAACAAGAGTGGACCCAGGACTGAGCCCTGTGGGACACCACTTGTGACAGGCTTTGAGTCTGACATGGCTCCAGCAACTCTGACCCTGTGGGTTCTGTCGCTAGCCAGTTTGCAACCCATCTTGTGATGTATGGGTTTACATTCAAGCTGATGAGTTTTTCGATGATACCTGAGTGGGGTATTGTGTCAAGGCCTTTGCCAGGTCGAGGTAGGCTGTATGGACTGCCTTTCCTCATCAATGGCCTTGGTGACTGTCTCAAAAGTCAACCAAGTTTAAGAGGCAGGATCTGCCTTTGACAAAGCCAAACTGGGTTGGATCCAAAGTCTGCAAGTTCCCTATGTCTTTATTTATGAGTTCCATTATGATCCTCTCCATGGCTTTGCAGATAAGGCTTGTCAAGCTAATGGGGCGGTAATTTCCAGGGTCTGTGGAGGCACCGCCTTATGAAGTGGGACCACAGTCGCCGGGCGCCACTCCTTGGGTACGTATCCTGAGGTGAGGCTAAGATTAAACAGCTGTCCTAACTGTGGGTTTAATTCCTCGCTGAGTTCATGAAGCACACAGCCGGGGACACCATCCGTCCCATGGATGCTGTGTTTTTGCCTTAGTGAGGGCAGTTCTCACCTGGGCTTGGAGATGTTTGGGGCTACAATCCTCTGGAATAGATATCTCTCCTTTGGGGGGGAGAGAAGTTTGCACTGAACCTGTCAGCCAGTATGTTAGCAATGTGTGTAGGTTCAGTAATTTTCACATCATTTTGAACTAATTCTGAGCATATCTGGGAGTTTCCTCCTAGGTTTCTAACATAGCTAAAGAAGGCCTTATGATTGTCTTTAGAGTCCTTGGCGATTTTTCTCTCAAAATTTGCCTTGGATGATTTTATGAGAGCTCTTAGTTTTTACTTATAATGATCAAAGGTGTCTTACCTTTCAAGGATTTTGCTCTATCTTGTAGTAGCTTCCTCCTTTTGTTGTAGAGCTTGTTTATGGCTGGGGTCCACCAGACTGGACGCTTGCCTTTGGTACAGAGAGTCTTAGTTTTGTTTGGGATTGCCTGATCCATGCAGTCCTGTAGGTGCTGGTAGAAGGCATTTGTAAGTGATTCAGCGGTTTGAGTAATGTTTACCACTGGCTCAGGGGCCTTAAAGGAGACCACACTAGTTTTAGAAGTGTGAAATCGGCTTTTGAGAAGTTTTTCACTGTGGTCTTTTTGTTTCAGGTGGGGCGGATGAGGACCTCCAGCGAGATTAGTTTATGATCTGATCTCACCAGTGAGGGGTATACTTCGGTGTTGAACATTTTGATCCCATGTTCGTGATGATGAGATCAAGTATGTTTTCACCTCTTGTGGGATGGTGACTAGTTGTTCCATGGCATTTGAGTTTATGAACTCCAGGAATCTTTGGGTTAGAGTGTTCGGGCTTGAGTAGTGTTCCCAGTCTAAATTAGGGTAGTTGAAGTCACCTAGTATGATGGTGTTTGGAGATACATTTATCCCTCCAATGTTTTCAGGAAGGCCATGTGAGGTTCCTGAGTTTGAGAGGGTGGCCTGTAACATGCTACAAATTGCAGAGCAGTCTTGCCTATGGTTAATTGCACCTGGATGGTCTCCGATGCATCGCGGCGTTGCCACCAACCTTGAGGTGTGGGTGTCCTTTATGAATATGGACACCCTCCTTTCTTGGTGTTGTCCGGATTTTGGGGCCGGAACGTATGATATGAGGTGAAACCTGTTAGTGCTGGGGTGCTCTCAGGAGCCTTGAACCAGGTTTCTGTCACAGCACAAACATCGATGTTCTCCATATTGAGAAGGGCCTCGAAAAGGTGCATCTTGAGATTGAGACTTCTGGCATTGAGCAGCATTACCCTTAGTTTTTTCCTTTTGGTGTTCTAGGGTGGTAGGTTTAGAATTTGAGCCTTGCCTAAAAAGGCACTATGGGGTGGCAAGAGCCTTGCCAATATCCGAAGCCCAGGGTGACAGGTGCAAGCCGCCCCTTGAAGCAGCGTGGCTTGTCCAGCATGTCATCCCAGGCAGACAGACATTGATCCCCTTTGAATGACACCAGAATTTAAGCCAATTATTAAAGCTGATCATCTTATCACTGTATTGTGGCATCATTCTAGGTGAAGGTAGGATACTGCTCAAGGTCAGGGTCATACCTGCCTGGGCTACATAATCAGAGAGCTCCTCGACGTCCCTTTCATGTAGTCCAAGGAGGTACGCCTCAGGTCGCTGACACCAGCGTGACAATGACTGAGTCACTTGTACCTGCTGTTGAGAGACCTGAGTGCTTGCGTTATGTGGCGGATTCTAGCGCCCGACAGGCAGCTTACTGTGACCTTCTCCTTACTCAGTCTGGTGAGCGGACGCCAGTGTGTCTGACTATGGAATCACCAATGACAAGTGTGTCTGGCATTTTGTTTGGCCTTAAGGGCTGTGACTGTTTGACACTCTGACTGTGTGGTCTATGTGTTGCATGTGTTGGGTCGTGAGGTGGTAGTTGTTTGGGTGTCTGCTTTGGTGGCCTCTGCTGTTTTGGTAAATTTTTGACCAGAGCCTCCGAGTATGTCTTTGTGTGAGTATGTGTATGATTTGAAGTTGTGATGGTACCATGTGTGACTGGGTATGTATTGTGTGTGGTTGCCTTCTCCTCCTGTCTGGTCTTGCCAGTCCTATGTTGAGAGAGCTCAGCCTCCAGTTTGGCCGTATAGTTGCATCTCTCGCATGTATTTGTGTTTTGTGGGAGAAGGAGAGGATTGTTCAGGTACATGAGGCAATTGTAACATTGCCTCAATATTCCCAGGTTCACCAGTTGAGCTGGAGAGGACACTAGCAACTGATCCCTCGACATACTAGAAGTAGTAGATAAAGAACTTTCAAAGGACTCCGGGGAAGTGGGTTTTGGGCTGGTGGGGTACTATCTATAATAAGAGTGCTTTATCAAGGTGCAAGTACTGTAGGAGTAAGTGCTAGGCTTTACAGATAGAGAATAGTCTACTTGGGAATCAAGTAGAGATGAACTTTTCAGTTATAGGATATGCTGGTTAGATCAGCAGTACAGTTTAGCGTGTTTTATAGCAGGGGCTGAAGGGAGCTAGGAATTGGCCCAAACGACCAATGGACTACTAGTTTCTGGCTGAAACTTCACCAAATCGGACAAAAGGCTTCAGTGCTTCCCACTCCCACTGGTAAGCAAAGAAACTTCCTCCTTCCTAATAAGGCAATGGATCAGTAACAGGAACTAAAAACAAAGCCCAGGGATCAGCAACTCTGAAACTGGACTACTCTAGTTCAGTAAAGTGGGAAAACAAGAGATTTTTTTGTTTTATTACAGAGATAAGGAAAAAACAGACAGTAAATGCTATAAATGCTGTAAATCGGCTAGCGACTTTAGTGTGTAGCCTACAGAAACAATTTGCAACAATTAGTAACTTAAAGTGCAATAAACAGTGTAAAATGCAGAAATCACTTAAAGTAGCAGTAAAACAGGCTAAATGCAGTCGCTAGCTTAATAACAGTGGGAAAGCCACAAAAATACTTATATCTGGTAGAAAGTCACTCTTTAGCTCTCTGTTGCTTGGATCACTCTGCAGGCCACCACGAGGATCTGTGCAGAGTTGGTACAAGCTGGAAAACACGTGTTTAGCGTGTTTTATAGCAGGGGCTGAAAGGAGCTAGGAATTGGCCCAAAACGACCAATAGACTACTAGTTTCTGGCTGAAACTTCACCAATTCGGACAAAAGGTTGCTCAGTGCTTCCCACTCCCACTGGTAAGCAAAGAAACTTCCTCCTTCCTAATAAGGCAATGGATCAGTAACAGGAACTAAAAACAAAGCCCAGGGATCAGCAACTCTGAAACTGGACTACTCTAGTTCAGTAAGGTGGGAAAACAAGAGATTTTTTTTTTTTTTTTTTTTTTACAGAGACAAGGAAAAAACAGACAGTAAATGCTATAAATGCTTTTATGGCTAGCACACTTGAGTGTGTTAGCCTACAGGTAAAATTAAGCAACAAATAACTTTTAAGAGTGCAAAACAGTTAATCAACACAAAAACAGTTTAAATAGAATGCAGAGCTGTATAAACAGGCTAAGATGCAGTCGCTAAGCAGTAAATATTCAAAAAGCCAGAAAAAATACTTAAATCAGTTATAGCAAATACAGTTATAACAAATGCTCTGAAATATACTGTATATTTCCAATATGTTTGAGAAGGACAGTCAGAACACAAGAAGGTTCAGGCTAAGAAGAAAAAAAGTTTTGTTTTACTTTTGAAAAGGTAAAAAGGAGGAACAGAAGGCCTTATCAAATGTTCTCTCTGTATTAAGAAGAATGAGCTAATGACACTAGACTGGGAGGTGTGTCACAGTAGGGGCGGCAACTGCAAAGCCACCAAGTATAAGAGCAAGACACCAACAGGGAGGGAGGGAGGTGGGACAAAATAGCCTAAGACAACAAGCTATGAAAGTTTTAAACAGAAAAGATTTCTGAAGATTCTGAATAGACAAAGTGCTTTATATATATTAAATTATAAAACAGTAATCTGTTAAAATAATCAAAAATACTTATATTTTGTAGCTCAGTTGCGGTCAAACAACTTCTCCAGCCTGCACCAAAGACCAGAACAACAACTTTTTTTACAAGAACACAAAAGAACCAGCCCCACTAGCCAAGAGATAATTACACAGAGTAAATGTTTCAGTTTATACAATAGCCTAAGACAACAAGCTATGAAAGTTTTAAACAGAAAAAGATTTCTGAAGATTCTGAATAGACAAAGTGCTTTATATATATTAAATTATAAAACAGTAATCTGTTAAAATAATCAAAAATACTTATATTTTGTAGCTCAGTTGGTCAAACAACTTCTCCAGCCTGCACCAAAGACCAGAACAACAACTTTTTTTACAAGAACACAAAAGAACCAGCCCCACTAGCCAAGAGATAATTACACAGAGTAAATGTTTCAGTTTATACAATAGCCTAAGACAACAAGCTATGAAAGTTTTAAACAGAAAAAGATTTCTGAAGATTCTGAATAGACAAAGTGCTTTATATATATTAAATTATAAAACAGTAATCTGTTAAAATAATCAAAAAATACTTATATTTTGTAGCTCAGTTGCGGTCAAACAACTTCTCCAGCCTGCACCAAAGACCAGAACAACAACTTTTTTTAACAAGAACACAAAAGAACCAGCCCCCACTAGCCAAGAGATAATTACACAGAGTAAATGTTTCAGTTTATACAATAGCCTAAGACAACAAGCTATGAAAGTTTTAAACAGAAAAGATTTCTGAAGATTCTGAATAGACAAAGTGCTTTATATATATTAAATTATAAAACAGTAATCTGTTAAAATAATCAAAAATACTTATATTTTGTAGCTCAGTTGCGGTCAAACAACTTCTCCAGCCTGCACCAAAGACCAGAACAACAACTTTTTTTACAAGAACACAAAAGAACCAGCCCCCACTAGCCAAGAGATAATTACACAGAGTAAATGTTTCAGTTTATACAATAGCCTAAGACAACAAGCTATGAAAGTTTTTAAACAGAAAAAGATTTCTGAAGATTCTGAATAGACAAAGTGCTTTATATATATTAAATTATAAAAACAGTAATCTGTTAAAATAATCAAAAATACTTATATTTTGTAGCTCAGTTATGTCAAACAACTTCTCCAGCCTGCACCAAAGACCAGAACAACAACTTTTTTTACAAGAACACAAAAGAACCAGCCCCCACTAGCCAAGAGATAATTACACAGAGTAAATGTTTCAGTTTATACAATAGCCTAAGACAACAAGCTATGAAAGTTTTAAACAGAAAAAGATTTCTGAAGATTCTGAATAGACAAAGTGCTTTATATATATTAAATTATAAAAACAGTAATCTGTTAAAATAATCAAAAATACTTATATTTTGTAGCTCAGTTAGGTCAAACAACTTCTCCAGCCTGCACCAAAGACCAGAACAACAACTTTTTTTACAAGAACACAAAAGAACCAGCCCCCACTAGCCAAGAGATAATTACACAGAGTAAATGTTTCAGTTTATACAATAGCCTAAGACAACAAGCTATGAAAGTTTTAAACAGAAAAGATTTCTGAAGATTCTGAATAGACAAAGTGCTTTATATATATTAAATTATAAAAACAGTAATCTGTTAAAATAATCAAAAATACTTATATTTTGTAGCTCAGTTGCGGTCAAACAACTTCTCCAGCCTGCACCAAAGACCAGAACAACAACTTTTTTTACAAGAACACAAAAGAACCAGCCCCCACTAGCCAAGAGATAATTACACAGAGTAAATGTTTCAGTTTATACAATAGCCTAAGACAACAAGCTATGAAAGTTTTAAACAGAAAAGATTTCTGAAGATTCTGAATAGACAAAGTGCTTTATATATATTAAATTATAAAAACAGTAATCTGTTAAAATAATCAAAAAATACTTATATTTTGTAGCTCAGTTGCGGTCAAACAACTTCTCCAGCCTGCACCAAAGACCAGAACAACAACTTTTTTTACAAGAACACAAAAGAACCAGCCCCCACTAGCCAAGAGATAATTACACAGAGTAAATGTTTCAGTTTATACAATAGCCTAAGACAACAAGCTATGAAAGTTTTAAACAGAAAAAGATTTCTGAAGATTCTGAATAGACAAAGTGCTTTATATATATTAAATTATAAAACAGTAATCTGTTAAAATAATCAAAAATACTTATATTTTGTAGCTCAGTTGCGGTCAAACAACTTCTCCAGCCTGCACCAAAGACCAGAACAACAACTTTTTTTACAAGAACACAAAAGAACCAGCCCCCACTAGCCAAGAGATAATTACACAGAGTAAATGTTTCAGTTTATACAATAGCCTAAGACAACAAGCTATGAAAGTTTTTAAACAGAAAAGATTTCTGAAGATTCTGAATAGACAAAGTGCTTTATATATATTAAATTATAAAACAGTAATCTGTTAAAATAATCAAAAATACTTATATTTTGTAGCTCAGTTGCGGTCAAACAACTTCTCCAGCCTGCACCAAAGACCAGAACAACAACTTTTTTTACAAGAACACAAAAGAACCAGCCCCCACTAGCCAAGAGATAATTACACAGAGTAAATGTTTCAGTTTATACAATAGCCTAAGACAACAAGCTATGAAAGTTTTAAACAGAAAAAGATTTCTGAAGATTCTGAATAGACAAAGTGCTTTATATATATTAAATTATAAAAACAGTAATCTGTTAAAATAATCAAAAATACTTATATTTTGTAGCTCAGTTGCGGTCAAACAACTTCTCCAGCCTGCACCAAAGACCAGAACAACAACTTTTTTTACAAGAACACAAAAGAACCAGCCCCCACTAGCCAAGAGATAATTACACAGAGTAAATGTTTCAGTTTATACAATAGCCTAAGACAACAAGCTATGAAAGTTTTTAAACAGAAAAGATTTCTGAAGATTCTGAATAGACAAAGTGCTTTATATATATTAAATTATAAAACAGTAATCTGTTAAAATAATCAAAAAATACTTATATTTTGTAGCTCAGTTGCGGTCAAACAACTTCTCCAGCCTGCACCAAAGACCAGAACAACAACTTTTTTTACAAGAACACAAAAGAACCAGCCCCCACTAGCCAAGAGATAATTACACAGAGTAAATGTTTCAGTTTATACAATAGCCTAAGACAACAAGCTATGAAAGTTTTTAAACAGAAAAGGATTTCTGAAGATTCTGAATAGACAAAGTGCTTTATATATATTAAATTATAAAAAGAGTAATCTGTTAAAATAATCAAAAATACTTATATTTTGTAGCTCAGTTGCGGTCAAACAACTTCTCCAGCCTGCACCAAAGACCAGAACAACAACTTTTTTTTACAAGAACACAAAAGAACCAGCCCCCACTAGCCAAGAGATAATTACACAGAGTAAATGTTTCAGTTTATACAATAGCCTAAGACAACAAGCTATGAAAGTTTTTAAACAGAAAAAGATTTCTGAAGATTCTGAATAGACAAAGTGCTTTATATATATTAAATTATAAAAACAGTAATCTGTTAAAATAATCAAAAAATACTTATATTTTGTAGCTCAGTTGCGGTCAAACAACTTCTCCAGCCTGCACCAAAGACCAGAACAACAACTTTTTTTTACAAGAACACAAAAGAACCAGCCCCCACTAGCCAAGAGATAATTACACAGAGTAAATGTTTCAGTTTATACAATAGCCTAAGACAACAAGCTATGAAAGTTTTTAAACAGAAAAAGATTTCTGAAGATTCTGAATAGACAAAGTGCTTTATATATATTAAATTATAAAAACAGTAATCTGTTAAAATAATCAAAAATACTTATATTTTGTAGCTCAGTTGCGGTCAAACAACTTCTCCAGCCTGCACCAAAGACCAGAACAACAACTTTTTTTACAAGAACACAAAAGAACCAGCCCCCACTAGCCAAGAGATAATTACACAGAGTAAATGTTTCAGTTTATACAATAGCCTAAGACAACAAGCTATGAAAGTTTTTAAACAGAAAAAGATTTCTGAAGATTCTGAATAGACAAAGTGCTTTATATATATTAAATTATAAAACAGTAATCTGATAAAATAATCAAAAAATACTTATATTTTGTAGCTCAGTTGTGGTCAAACAACTTCTCCAGCCTGCACCAAAGACCAGAACAACAACTTTCTTTTTACAAGAACACAAAAGAACCAGCCCCCACTAGCCAAGAGATAATTACACAGAGTAAATGTTTCAGTTTATACAATAGCCTAAGACAACAAGCTATGAAAGTTTTTAAACAGAAAAAGATTTCTGAAGATTCTGAATAGACAAAGTGCTTTATATATATTAAATTATAAAAACAGTAATCTGTTAAAATAATCAAAAATACTTATATTTTGTAGCTCAGTTAATGTCAAACAACTTCTCCAGCCTGCACCAAAGACCAGAACAACAACTTTTTTTACAAGAACACAAAAGAACCAGCCCCCACTAGCCAAGAGATAATTACACAGAGTAAATGTTTCAGTTTATACAATAGCCTAAGACAACAAGCTATGAAAGTTTTAAACAGAAAAAGATTTCTGAAGATTCTGAATAGACAAAGTGCTTTATATATATTAAATTATAAAACAGTAATCTGTTAAAATAATCAAAAATACTTATATTTTGTAGCTCAGTTGCGGTCAAACAACTTCTCCAGCCTGCACCAAAGACCAGAACAACAACTTTTTTTTACAAGAACACAAAAGAACCAGCCCCCACTAGCCAAGAGATAATTACACAGAGTAAATGTTTCAGTTTATACAATAGCCTAAGACAACAAGCTATGAAAGTTTTAAACAGAAAAAGATTTCTGAAGATTCTGAATAGACAAAGTGCTTTATATATATTAAATTATAAAAACAGTAATCTGTTAAAATAATCAAAAATACTTATATTTTGTAGCTCAGTTGGTCAAACAACTTCTCCAGCCTGCACCAAAGACCAGAACAACAACTTTTTTTACAAGAACACAAAAGAACCAGCCCCCACTAGCCAAGAGATAATTACACAGAGTAAATGTTTCAGTTTATACAATAGCCTAAGACAACAAGCTATGAAAGTTTTAAACAGAAAAGATTTCTGAAGATTCTGAATAGACAAAGTGCTTTATATATATTAAATTATAAAAACAGTAATCTGTTAAAATAATCAAAAATACTTATATTTTGTAGCTCAGTTATGTCAAACAACTTCTCCAGCCTGCACCAAAGACCAGAACAACAACTTTTTTTACAAGAACACAAAAGAACCAGCCCCCACTAGCCAAGAGATAATTACACAGAGTAAATGTTTCAGTTTATACAATAGCCTAAGACAACAAGCTATGAAAGTTTTTAAACAGAAAAAGATTTCTGAAGATTCTGAATAGACAAAGTGCTTTATATATATTAAATTATAAAAACAGTAATCTGTTAAAATAATCAAAAAATACTTATATTTTGTAGCTCAGTTGCGGTCAAACAACTTCTCCAGCCTGCACCAAAGACCAGAACAACAACTTTTTTTACAAGAACACAAAAGAACCAGCCCCCACTAGCCAAGAGATAATTACACAGAGTAAATGTTTCAGTTTATACAATAGCCTAAGACAACAAGCTATGAAAGTTTTTAAACAGAAAAAGATTTCTGAAGATTCTGAATAGACAAAGTGCTTTATATATATTAAATTATAAAAACAGTAATCTGTTAAAATAATCAAAAATACTTATATTTTGTAGCTCAGTTGCGGTCAAACAACTTCTCCAGCCTGCACCAAAGACCAGAACAACAACTTTCTTTTTACAAGAACACAAAAGAACCAGCCCCCACTAGCCAAGAGATAATTACACAGAGTAAATGTTTCAGTTTATACAATAGCCTAAGACAACAAGCTATGAAAGTTTTAAACAGAAAAGATTTCTGAAGATTCTGAATAGACAAAGTGCTTTATATATATTAAATTATAAAAACAGTAATCTGTTAAAATAATCAAAAAATACTTATATTTTGTAGCTCAGTTGCGGTCAAACAACTTCTCCAGCCTGCACCAAAGACCAGAACAACAACTTTCTTTTTACAAGAACACAAAAGAACCAGCCCCCACTAGCCAAGAGATAATTACACAGAGTAAATGTTTCAGTTTATACAATAGCCTAAGACAACAAGCTATGAAAGTTGTTAAACATAAAAAGATTTCTCAAGTTTCTGAATAGACAAAGTGCTTTATATATATTAAATTATAAAACAGTAATCTGTTAAAATAATCAAAAATATTTATATTTTGTAGCTCAGTTGCGGTCAAACAACTTCTCCAGCCTGCACCAAAGACCAGAACAACAACTTTTTCTTTACAAGAACACAAAAGAACCAGCCCCCACTAGCCAAGAGATAATTACACAGAGTAAATGTTTCAGTTTATACAATAGCCTAAGACAACAAGCTATGACAGTTTTAAACAGAAAAGATTTCTGAAGATTCTGAATAGACAAAGTGCTTTATATATATTAAATTATAAAAACAGTAATCTGTTAAAATAATCAAAAAATACTTATATTTTGTAGCTCAGTTGGGGTCAAACAACTTCTCCAGCCTGCACCAAAGACCAGAACAACAACTTTTCTTTTACAAGAACACAAAAGAACCAGCCCCCACTAGCCAAGAGATAATTACACAGAGTAAATGTTTCAGTTTATACAATAGCCTAAGACAACAAGCTATGAAAGTTTTTAAACAGAAAAAGATTTCTGAAGATTCTGAATAGACAAAGTGCTTTATATATATTAAATTATAAAACAGTAATCTGTTAAAATAATCAAAAATACTTATATTTTGTAGCTCAGTTGCGGTCAAACAACTTCTCCAGCCTGCACCAAAGACCAGAACAACAACTTTTTTTACAAGAACACAAAAGAACCAGCCCCCACTAGCCAAGAGATAATTACACAGAGTAAATGTTTCAGTTTATACAATAGCCTAAGACAACAAGCTATGAAAGTTTTTAAACAGAAAAAGATTTCTGAAGATTCTGAATAGACAAAGTGCTTTATATATATTAAATTATAAAAACAGTAATCTGTTAAAATAATCAAAAAATACTTATATTTTGTAGCTCAGTTGCGGTCAAACAACTTCTCCAGCCTGCACCAAAGACCAGAACAACAACTTTCTTTTTACAAGAACACAAAAGAACCAGCCCCCACTAGCCAAGAGATAATTACACAGAGTAAATGTTTCAGTTTATACAATAGCCTAAGACAACAAGCTATGAAAGTTTTTAAACAGAAAAAGATTTCTGAAGATTCTGAATAGACAAAGTGCTTTATATATATTAAATTATAAAAACAGTAATCTGTTAAAATAATCAAAAAATACTTATATTTTGTAGCTCAGTTGCGGTCAAACAACTTCTCCAGCCTGCACCAAAGACCAGAACAACAACTTTTTTTTTACAAACCAGTCATCAGTTCAGAGTACTGCCCATTGGTCTCACCAAAGCCCCCAGGGTGTTTACTGAGTGCATGGCAGTAGTGGCAGCTCACTTGAGACTGAATGGATTCTGGGTGTTTCCGTATCTAGATGACTGACTCATTTCTGCCCTGACCAGGCATCAACTATTAAAGGCAAGAGATGGCATTCTGCAGACCTGTTTCTGTCTAGGGATAACAGTAAACTACGTGAAATCATATCTAGAGCCTGCTCAAAGTTTAATCTTTATAGGAGCAGTTCTCAACTCAAAAGAGACAATAGCTTCACTTCCTCCTTTAAGGGTCACGACAGTCAAGTCGCAAGTCACAGGGATAATATGCAGCAACAAAATCTCAGCTTGGCTGGTTCTTCAGGCTTTAGGTTCCATGGCAGTGACAATAACATTAGGTCCACAGGCTAGATTTCATATGAGAATTCTACAGTGGCTGTTATCAGCACAATGGTCTATCCTTTAACAACCAATGTTGACTCAAATAAGAATCACCAATATTTGCAAAAATGATCTCAAATGGTGAATTTGTTTGCATCGGATACTACAAGGTCACCTGTTTGTTCTTCCTCAGCCCAAGGCAACATTGACCACAGACACTTCCCAGCTAGGGTTGGGGGATCATTTTCTGGGCAAAACAGCCCAATGCACTTGATCCCCCACAAAGGACAATTTGCATATCAGTGTTCTAGAGATGGGAGCAGTGCTTTTAGCAATGCAGGTTTTCCAAGATGCTCATCCCTTAGGAATGATTGCAGTTCAATCAGACGACATGTCAGTAGTCTTGGTATATCAATAAACAAGGGGGAATCAGATCCTAGCCCTTTGTTGAGAAGTTCTCAATGTGTGGCAATGGGTGATCTCTTCTAACCACTTTCTCATAGCAATGCATATTTCAGGGGAAGTCCGGTGTCATAAAAGACAAGCTGAGCAGGTGCATTCTTTTACGCCACAAATGGTCCCTCAATCAGAATGTGACGGAAAGGATATTTTGTCGATTGGGTCAGCCTTGCTATAATCTTTTTGTCTCTCCCCTAAACAACAAATGCAGCAACTACTTCATCCTGATCGCCCCAAGTGGGGAGTCACCAAGAGATGCTGTTCTTCACAGCTGACCACCTGGTCTCTCGTATGCCTTTTTCTCAACTCCATTAATCCCGAAGTTTCTACAGAAAGCAGCCACATTGAAGAGCAAAGTAATCCTCATTGCACTATATTGGCCTCAACAAATTTGGTTCCCCTTCCTATGGCCTCACTTACTTGACTTATCGTGGATTCTGGATCCAATTCCAGACCTCCTGTCTCACCTGATGGGCATGATTCATCCAGACATGCCCAATCTCAAGCTGATGGCCTGGCTTCTTCAGTTCCACTAGTAGCCAGACAAACTATGCCCTCCTCTCCAGTCTGACATATACTTATGTCTGCTCACAGACCATCTACACATAAGCTATATTCCAGTAAATGGAAAATATTCGTTCACTGGCCATTACAGAGTAATATTGATCCCTTCTGTGTGCCAGTTCATGACATTCTTAATGTTTTAGCTCAACTTTTCAGTGAAGGGTCTTCTCCTTCTTCAACTGTCAAAGTTCAGCTGGCAGCAATATTCAATTTTCACACCGGTTTCCAAGATTCCTCAGTTACTTCACATAAACTCTGCAAAGCATTTTTAAGAGGTGTTCTCCTTTTAAAGCCCCCTTATAAAGATCCTACTCCCCCTTGGGGCATAATTTAGTGCTGTAGGCTGTTATACACCCCCTTTCAAACCAAGAGCTAAATGTCATCCCAGTTTTCTTTCTTGGAAGACTATCTTCTTGGCTGCCATAACTTCTGCAAGAAGGATTTTGGAAATTCAAGCCTCATCTTCCAAACTGCCATGTTTGATTATTCACAGAGTCAGAGTATTCTCTCCAATCTAATCCAACCTTTTTACCAAAGGTGGTATCTTAAGCAAATGTCAATCAATCTATCAGTGTTTCAGTATTTTTTCCAACACAGACAATTGTGTTTTTACCTTCATAGAACCAAGGATTTCAGGAAATCTGACCAATTATTTCTTTCTCATATGTTAAATTGGATAAACCAGTCACCAAAGTAACCCTGTCCAGATGGCTTACCAGTTGCATTACTTTCATTTATGACCATTTGGGCATGGCATTGCCAGACTTTTTATGAGCCCATTCTACCAGAGCAGTGAGGGTACTTCATCTGTTTTTCAAACTAGGGCCTCTGTGGATGAAGTTTGTGCAGCAGCAGCCTGGGCTACTCCTCCTACCTTTGTTTCTTACTACAAATTGGATTTGGTCTCTAAAGGTAGAGCATCATTTGGTTCAGTGGTGCTGAGGAACATCATTCCTTGAATCCACCCAGCATCTAAGGTAGCTGGGGGACTCTGTCCCATAAGTTGAGGATGGAGTGAAAATTGACAATATCAGATAAAGAAGTAATGTACTCACCATAACATTCCATTTTCATTCTTCCTCAACTCTCCACCCACTGCCCCCCTGCCTTTTAACTCCTATTTGAGTAGGTAGTATTACGTGGGAACTTAACTTCTACTGAGCTCCAGATATGGTATGTCTGGATACTTCTGATATTTCCACTTACTTCTGTTAGCAAACAAGGTCTGAGGTACTTAGGAAGGGTGCATTATGGGTAAGGGAGAAGCTTGAGAGTTTTTTGGTTACCAGAAGCTAGTTGGATCCAAGGGATCGGATCTAAACCCATAAGTTGAGGAAGAATGAACATGGACAACATAGATGGAACATTATGGTGAGTATATAACTTCTTTTTAATTCACATTATTTTATTATGTCAATTTTTCAAGTTAGTAGTACTAATATTTTAATGTATATCTGATTGCCCCTAATTATTTCTGAAATTGTTCTTGATTTTGGAGGTAAGAGGTTGAGAAATGTGGTTGACATTGTTCAGTACATTAACTGGCAAGAGGGTTTCTCTTATGAGTGCAGGAGGATGTTGGAGCCCTGTGAAAAAAATGACAGTTACAGAGAGTATATGTCTGTTTTATCTTCCTGTAGGGAAGTCCACCCAGATACACACTTATTGATCTGACATACTGCCAACACCTTTTCATCTAGCATAATTTATGTTATGCTCCTCCACTACTTATACGTAATGACAGCGGGACTGTGAGAGATGCACCCATGGCACCCATTTTGAGAGGAATGTCTCAGGTTGCAAGAACCATCCATTCCCAGATGAATGACCAGTGCTTCCTTGCAACTGGCCTGCAGCTAGGCAATGGCACGTCATCTTCCCAGGTAAACACTGTGTCGCTGCACTTTGACCTGAGGTTTCTTCACTTCACCACTATTTGACCTGAGGACTCTTCACTTCAGGAATTTGAGGAAATTCTACAACGGCCATCCCCACTAGAGCCTGCTGAGCAGGTTCTCATCATCAGATGGTGTTTCTGGTATAGGTTAGTCCTGATGGTTATCATTCACACTGCCTCAGTGGCATATGCATAAGTCTCAACCTCTTAAGAGGCCATTGTGGAACACAGACCCTGGCAATGTGTGACAAACAATCAAATTGTGGAACACTCTACTGAGCTTGGACAAATCTGAGTAGAATCAGGGACAAATCCAGAATTAATAAGGAACACTTAAAATATGCTGTTACCTTGAGACGTTGACAGAATAAGCGAATGTGGATTAATGTACATTTTCTGAAATAACAGAAGTTCATAATTTTAATTTGTCATTTAAGTGTAATTCGCAATTCTCCAAAAGTTACCAATTTTAAGAAGGATTGAACTTGACGGAGGTAAAATTGGAGTCAAAATCAGGGACTGGTCAATACATAAATTAAAAAAAGTAAAGTGAGTAACAAAATTGTTCTTCTTCTTTCGGCTTTTCCCTTTTAGGGGTCGCCACAGTGGAACTCTGGTCTGCTAACGATTGGCAGTAGATTTTTACAGGTGCCATGGTGCCAGCTCAATGCCCAACCTTCAGCGAAGGCACGCCCATTCTACGCATGTCTTTCAAATGCCACTCGACTGTGGGGAAAACATGCAGACTCCACACAGAAGGCGCTCCAGCCAAGAATCGAACCGGAGAACCTCTTGCTGTGAGGCAACAATGCTACCGCTGCACCACAGCGGTTTTCAAAGTGAGTAACAAAATAAGTAACCAAATTCTGACACTTTAACTTTTACAGACAAATCCTACTTCTGTCAGAGCCATGGAGTGTACACATTCAGCAACTTACCTCTGACCAGTTAGGGGAACAAACATGCATCTGCAATTCCAATACAAGTCCACAACCCCTCAACAGCAGACAGTCAGGCAGTAACAAAAACTCCAAAGTTGTAGCTTCCAGCAGCAGTCAGCAGCAGCACTATTATGACCATCTAGCTCCCAGCATAAGTGACAAAGCAAATCTTGTTTGGTAGTCTGTACACCATCACTGTAGCCTGATGCACTACAGTAGCTATTCAGCACCTCATTACTCAGTCCCACTGGTAGTCCTGAGTCTCATCCATCCACAGCACAATCTGGATAAGTAAACCATGATGAAACCCAATACGACACTCTTTGAAATCAAAAATATGACTTCTCACTCTCTGCGCCCTGCAATATCTTTTTTGAAGGTATTGCACTGGTGCGAAAACTAGTAGCAGCATGCAGCTGGTCGAATTCTCTGCATCCTCAGTGGCTCCATTTGTCATAGGAGCAGTGACTTGATTGGCTCATACACCACAATGCTGATTTGCATTATACGAACCAGTCAAAAATCAAAAATCACAAAGCGGAGCCAGCACTGTTCACTGCGCAACAGCGGAACAGTGAGCTAAGTCAATGTTAAATGCACAACGTTCCGCACAATCCAGAGTACTTGACTACTTAGGGCATATGGGCTCTGTGCCTGCACAAATCCACATTGGCAGCTTTCCAGAGCTCAGAACCCCCTCATTTGACTTTCTATGATAGAAGCTTGGCTAATCCCCTCTTCTCAGGGGAAGCCTAACCCTGTCATAGAAAGTCAGTTATTTAGTCTTTTACTTCCAGCTGTAGGACTCACACAGATGAATCTCCTCAGTAGCTTGCAATGGTGGATTACAGCTTAAAGACTCAGATAAAATGTCTTTGGGAACTTCCCTTTGTCTTTACTATTATATACTTTTAATTTCTTTTTGTTTTATTATAAAGAAATATGTGTATGTTTACCTACGTATGTTAACTTTTTATTTTAATGCTCTTGCTATGCGATCTAAACAAGCTAGAGACCTGCTACAACAAAATCGCCAAATTCGCCACAGGGGCATCCTACCATAGTCACCACTGTCTCTCACTTGCTGAACTGGGCTGGCTTGAACTCCCTCACCTCCTTCAATGGTATCAACTCTCACTCGCCCACAAACTAGTAAACCATCCACTAAATGTCCCATCACTCCAGAATCTACTCCAACCCTATCGCACCACCAGACGACTAAGATCCAGCAACAAAAATCACTTGCAGATCACTAAAGCCAATAACTCTGCTGGTGAAGCACTATTCTCTTGCACCATAGCCAAATTATGGAACTCCCTCCCACCCATAATTACCTCCATGCCATCATGCACCCACTTCAAAACTTTACTAAAAGCGCACTTAAAAACATGCTGGCTATGCCGTTGCAACTCCCACTCTACTATCACCCACCCCATCCAACCACTACCTTTCTTTCCACTCCACTAACTACCTTGATTATAGCAAGCTCAGATGCTCATAAGCCTAGTACTTATTATACAGCAGGAACTTCTTATTGTAGCATTTGTTAATGTCTATTATGTACTTCACAGATAAAGATTCTAGTTGTCTACTGCTGTACTATGTTCTTCATCTGTAAATATGTTGCAAGTAATTGCTATGTTAAATTGTTAATCGTGGATTCAAAGATGGCTGCCATTCTGTGAACACTGCTGAACTACATCTCTGTATATACCCTGAGGAAATCTAAACTTTAAATTGATACTAGGAACTTTTTAACACTAAATCTTCAATAAAACAACTACAACTTCATCTAACTACCTTGTAGGAAGAAGAAAATCCGGAAAATAATACATTATTCAACAGGATTATAATAGATTAGCTGGCTCTGACAAGGAAATCAAACAAAGGCACCATGTGCTCTATATACTTTATACTTCTGTACTGGACAAAGATGTCAAAAGAGGAAAAAAATATGGACACAACCACTACCAAAACAAAACTTTCAGAACTACGGTCACCGGAAAAAGATGTGATCTCTAAAAGGCAAAAAGTTACTAAACTACAAGAACAACAAAAGCTAGAGACTAAAACTAAATTAGATCAAGCACTAAATATGGAAGACATCAAAACTGCCTTATTACCCATTCAAGAGGCGCTGAAAGAATTAACTAGCCAAATACAAACGTTTGGAAACTCTTGCAACCAACTACTTGAAAGAATGGAAAAATCTGAAGTTCGGATTTCTGAAAATGAAGACAAACTAAATCTACTAGCAAAAAAAACAAGTATACATGATTCGGATATTCAGGCTATTCAAAGCAAAATCACTGACTTAGAAGCAAGATCCAGGAGAAATAACATCATTATTAGAGGAATTCCAGAATCGGTGCAGTATAATGACTTAATCCCATCTATAACACAAATATTTACAGTGATCTTAAATGACTCTGACATGGTAAAGCAAATCATTATTGAAAGGGCACACAGAGCTTTGAGAGAACAACAAGCTTCTAATACTCCAAGACCTGTATATGTTAAAGTTCTCAACTACCAGGCTGTTAACAGAATACTGGTAACTGTTAAAAAAAGTGGTGGAAGTATCATGTGGAAAAACAACAAAATCTCTCTGGCTCCAGATTTACCTGTGCAAATCAGACAAGCAAGACAGTCCTTATCTCCTTACTGCAGATTTCTCATTGATAAACAGGTTAAATTTCAAATGAAATATCCTAATTCATTAACATTCACAGTAGATGGGATTAAATATTCTGTTTCTGCAAAAAATGAAGCAAAAATTACTTTTCTGAAAGTTTTTAAAAGTGTACCTGCTTCTGAGACTTGAACTGTATTTCCGTTGGGACTATCAGGCTGCCTGAGGTCGGATTTGCTGATTACTGTGGCTCGAGATCTGGGTAATCCTTTGTCTTCTTTTGAAATGCTTTAGGCCTCTTCTGGATTAATGGGATTGCTGTTTTTTGCTGTTTTCGGCTACCTGCAATCATTTTCCGAAGTTTTATGGCTTCCACAAGCTGTCTGCATCGACGAGAAGACAGGAAATGCCTTTAGGACTGTCGAGGGGACAGATTTCGATGTGGCGCTTCCGGAAGTCCGTCTGTAATAGCGGTCCCCCATCGCGAGTATTCTGCATGGTTTATAAGCTTTCTAGGCTTAGAAACCCGACAGGACTGGTTTTTAACCTTGTAAGGACATTGTAACATCAAGTAATGTACTGTTTTGTTAATTTAAGCACATAGGAACATTTTTAAACACTGGTTAGTTAGTTACTAATATAAACCCTGTCATATATAGTAGATTAAAAGGTTGTATGCAGTACTGTTAAATATAGAGGTTTTAGTACATTTTGCAACTTTATAATATTTAATTTAACCTTTATACTTTTACTCAGGGATGATAGCTATATATTACATTATTTACATATTAGTTTATATGAGTAGAAAATAGCAATAGTTTATAATGTATAAATAAGGAAAATGTTTATTTAAGGTATGTGTGTTTTTATATATGGTTATAACTTAGCTTTTTTCTATATTAGAAGGAAAACTTGTCCATTTGTTAAATTTGTATTTTTTCAAATGTTATTTTATGAGTATATAGGTGAGGTTAGTATGTATATATAGCATGCTAATCACAATTACTAAAGTTTTGTTACAGTAATTTATATCTTTAATATGATTTCTTTTTTCAATAACAACTAATCCAAGATGTAGACAACAGTAGTGTTTGTTAGGGAATGTCTAGAATAGACTTTGTAATAGTTAGGTTAGTTAATATAGGCCTTTACTATAGGATGTGTTTAAGGTTTTATAAATTAAGATTTTTTTGTTATTGTGTTTCTTTGACCCTTTCAGTCTTCTATGTTATGCAAGACCTATGTATGTCCTGGTCCGGGGTTAGAGTGGATAGGCACTGGTATAGGACGGGATGTCAAGAATGCTTCCAAATTATGTATGTTTTTCAAGCTATTTTACCTTTCCTTTTTGTTTTCCCTTTTAAACTTTTACTTTATAACAACTATTTGAATGTGGGAGGTGGACTCATGGAACGTTAAAGGACTCCAGAGCTTAAAGAAGAGGAAGTTAATTTTACACTTATTGTTGCAGGCTAAAGCGATGTTTATATTACTTCAAGAAACGCATTTAACTAATGATCAATGGGTTGATAGCCAAAAAAGAAAATGGATTAGAGAAGTAATAGCCTCAGAAGGTAAAACTAACCGTGCTGGGGTGGCTATAATTATTAAAAATAATTATAAGGGAAAGATTTTAGACTCTAAGGCAGATAAAGATGGAAGATGGTGTTATGATGTTCTTTTAGCTACCCAGTTTGATAAACCTATTTTATTGTTCAATGTTTATGCACCCTGTAATGACCAGCATCTATTCATAACATCGTTATATCCAATTTTGACGCAGTATGATAAATATGGAATTCTTATCAGAATCCGAAGTTGGATAGATCTTGTATACAAAGAGCATTTAATAAACAAGTGGTATCAGTATTAAGTGATGTTAAGGAAGACTTTCAACTATATGATCCTACTCAGTATTTAAATACTGGTAATAGTATAAATAATTATACTTTTTATTCCATGTGTCATAAAATGTGGTCCAGAATAGATTTCTTTTTGATTTCAAGAATAATGGTTAGGGACCCTTAGTTGTTACACATGCACGTTACTTGTCAGATCATTCAAAAATTTCATTAAGTTTTGCTAAAGATCCAATGGAGGCCCAGCGGCAAAGCAGTTTTAACTGGTCTCTTAACCCAAATTTGTTGAATAAGGAGGAAATACTGCATGAAATTATAGGTCATCTTAAAGAGTTATTAGATAGATTAAAGAAACAACAAGGTGTACCTGACATTGATTGGGCGACAGTTAAAGCACAAATAAGAGGGATCTTTTTGCAAAAAGTTTCATACTATAAAAAAATACAAAATAGAGATATTCAAAAATTGGAAGCTAAAATTAAGACACTTGATCAAGAATTGATTCAAAATTTTAATACTCAAACAGAGGTGGAATTAAGTGTCAAAAAGATCTCTTCTTAATACAAAATAGCAACTTGACATTTCAGGAACATAGGATGTTAGTGAGGTATGCCAATCATGTGCAAACACCATCAAGGGCATTAGCAAGGATAATTAATCAGTCGAGAACAGCAGCAGAAATTTCGGAAATACATTTTAGAAATATAACTTATTTCAAAACCGAAGATATCATAAATGTTTTTGAGTAGATATATACTAGTATATATGGTGAGCACAGTGATTTCTCCCCCTATAGAACTAGCAAGGAATTTTTACAAAATATTAAATTTCCGAGAGTAGAGGACAGTATTCAAAGAGATTTGATTTAACCGATATCTGAAGAAGTGATATATACAATTCAATATATGAAATCGCATAAGTCACCAGGTCCTGATGGTATGACGGTGGAATTCTATAAGAAATTTGACAATATCTTTGGCAAAATACTCTCACGTGTATTTAATTATATAATGAAGAACAAAATTAATGATCCCCATCTCAATGCTTCAAAAACTGTTTTTATACCTAAACCTAATTCTGATTCTCAAAACCCTGACAATTATAGACCAATTTCATTAATAAATGTAGATATGAAAATTTTAACCTCTATTATAGCTAACAGATTAAAAAAAAGTTGTGCATCATATCGTATCTAGGGAACAGGCTGGTTTTATGGCAAATAGACAAACTAGTGATAATACACTTACATTACATACTTTAATAGCTTATATGTATGCGCTTATAGTTGATGGACAGAAAGCTTTTGACAGGGTTGATATAGACTTTTTGTTTGAAATTTTACCATATTTTAATATATCTCATGAGTTTGTTGAAGTTTTAAAAATTCTGTATAGTAATCCTTACACCACATTGTATATAAACAGAAATTTTTCTAAAAGAATACCATTCAAAAATGGAACACGTCAGGGTTGTCCTCTGTCGCCTTTATTATTTAATTTATACATCGAACCGTTATTCCTATACATTAAACAGAATGTATACCACAATGCCCCACTAGTTTACAGAACAAAAATATCAATGGCAGCATGCGCAGATGACCAGAATATTTATTGTACAACTCCAGTCTCAGACACTAAAAAGTTACTAAAAGCGATAGAGAATTTTTCAGAAGTTTCCAACTATAAAATTAATCTAAAAAAAAAAACTAGTATTTTCCCATTGAGAACTCCCAAACCCTTTTCACTGTTGCCTCTGGTGGGACAAATAATGTGTAAAGATAATATTAAATACTTGGGTATTGGCTTCGTTACGGATGATAAGGATTTTTATGTTACCAATATTAAAACAGTTTGGGATCAAATAGTATCTGATTTGGGGAGATGGAAGAATCTACGACTACCAGTATTATCAAAGGTATCAGTTACCAAAATGAATATATATTACCACGATTATTATATATTTTCAGATCTGCTCAGGTAGTAATTTCAAAAACATTTTTTAAACAAATTCACAAAGAATTAGCTAAATTTATTTGGGAGCCGAAGAAAACAAGGATCTCATATGAAAAATTAATGACTCCAAAACATAGAGGTGGATTGGAGTTACCAAATTTTGAAACTTACTATTTTATAGTAAATTCAAACAGGCTTCTAAGAATCGCTAATTATAATATAACTAGCACTAAATGGATTCCTACCTGGGTAGTTCTGAATTATAAATATATTTTACATTTGAATATTAATCCTAAAGCCATACCCTTTTTAGGTAAAGAAACTTTGAAACTATATGGGTTAATGGATCACATTAAACTATATGTAACGTCCCTACAAACTTTATTTCAATCATTAGATCTTGCTCAGTATATGATGGCTTATCAACCCTTTCATAGAAACCCTAACCTGAGACTAAATAATAAATTAATTGATCTTAAAGAATTCCCCTTAATAATCAACTTAACTTTAATAGATATTTATACATTTCTTAAACTCTGGGCTAATCAGATAAGAAAAGAATTAAATTTACCTAAAAATGATCTCGTTATTGTAAGACAAATTAGGGAACTTTCTCTAAGTTACTTTAAAAATTTTAAACCCAGAGAAGAGAATATACTTAAATGCTTGAATTTGTGGCAAGCTCTCCAACAAGATATTAAATTTATAACAGCAGCAAATAAGTTAATAAAGGAGTTTAAATTCCAAGATAAAGTTCTTGTGTCAAAATATTGGAAAGAGAAAATGCCAGAGATAGAAGACAGTCATATGATAAAAGCAATCGACTTGACTATAAAATCTATTTCTCTTCAAAAACTGATGTATACCCAGTTGATGATATGGAATAATGCGTATTATACACGCCTTAGCCTGCATAAATTTAATTCCAAAAATTCACCAGTTTGTCCATACTGCAAGGATCAATCTGCTGATCTTCTTCATATGTTCTGGAGTTGCAAATGCATATACAAACTTTGGAACTCACTTAAGATACAACTTCAGAAGATGGGTTACCAAAGTTCAACATTGTCATGAGAATTCATGATTTTACATATTCCCCCAAAAGAACTTTCTAAATCTCAATGTATTGTATTAATCAATATTTTCTTATTAATGAAGCTATACATAGCTACTAATTGCTTGGACCCATCCAAAACATCAGGGAATAATTTTAGAGTATTAGCAGTAAGGCATATAGTAGCTCACAAACTACTTTTGAACCAACATAATAAAAATATTAACAATCCAAAAATATGGGAACAAGTATTTAATATTGTATTGGCGTAACATCTTGTATTTGAATTTAGCAAGAATTTCTACACTTTTAAGAGACTCTGTAACAGCAACTTTTTTATTACTCGAATTGATCTTAACCACTTTTATACTCTTTGTGTATAATTCAATGTGTTACTTGGAAGCATTTATGTAAATATTGTATATATGTTATGGAGTTAGTGTTAGTTACATTAGTTGGTAGGTTTTTCTTAATTTTCTGTATTGTTTTAATTTTGTATGGAATGTAAGAAAACAATAAAAATTATTATTGAAAAAAAAAAAAATTATTAATCGCTATGTAATCCAGTGTAACTACTGTCTGTTTATTGTAACTGTGGAGCTTTTCTCCCCGGGCTTCCACTGAAAATGGACCTACGTCCAGTCAGACACTCCCAGCCAACAAATGTAAATAAATAAATAAATTGCGGTTTGCTATTGTTTTTAATTCCTTTTAGAATTCTAACTTAACTGTTGTGTTGTTTGTTTGCTTAATACTACTTTTAAGTAGTTATGGGGCTTTTCTAAAGTATTCTATGACTTGTAATTGGAAGATCCTGTGGTGTCCAGGCCTCTTGTTTCTATTTATCTGCTTTATTTTGAATTTCTAAGAGGAAAATAATGCATTTTCACCCCTTTCTTCATTTTTTATATTTACTACTGGTTTAGCACTACTATAGTTTTTTTATTTTTTAATCACAATTTTACTGCAAATGATTTTTTTTTTTTGTAGAGATATTTTATTTATTTCTGACAAGGGAATCTTTAAGTAAATGCTTAGTTTTGCTGTTTTAAAAGGTTTCCCATTTTATGTAAAGGCATATGTTTGATTTTTTTGTCACTATTTAGACAAATGAATTGTACTTGATACTGTGGTTTTGTGTGCCATTTACTACGCTGTGCAAGGCTTAGCACAATTTAAATTGTGTCTGCTATATTTTATGCATTTTAGTCCTATTTGCTGTGTGGGAACATAGTTCACATTTTGTGTTATTGCTGCCCTTAGTCAGCCCATAATAGTATCAGTGTATTATTCTGGCTGGTGTTTCCTCCTGATTTGATGGATCCTGAGATGGCTGCCACCCCATGAAATCCATTTACCCTTAAAGAAAAAAAAACAATGAAAACATGTCTCAGCCTATGGTTTGTGAATCTGTTGTTGCCTTAAGCTGGCCCACAGGCCACTAACCTCCCCCCCCATCACCCTGTGATTTGAGCCTGCATTCCTCTATGGTACTGAGGTCAGACATATCCTCTGGGGCTTTTCCAGTACCTGGTTCAGGTACTGAAGAGCCAAACCCTTTAGGTGTAGGAGACGTCTGGGGTAAGAGACCTCTTGCCAGTCATAATACTCTGCCCCAGATATTTTGTTCATTAATGTAGTTTATAGTAAGAAGAAATATAAATTTCACCACACAGTAGATAGTCATGTTATTACCATGTATAGGGCTGATGTTTCACCACACAGTAGATAGTCATGTTATTACCATGTATAGGGCTGATGTGCTTTCCTTAGCTAAGAGAGATTTACAATCAGCTAATGTCAGAGGCTGTGCTCCTATTCAGAATGACTATGGGGCTACCATCTTCAGAGATTAGTCTAACACTGCAGATTTTGATGGGGACTCTGATGCAGATAGTAGTGAGCACTCTTGAGTCCTTCCAGTCTGATTCTTTTGAAGGGGAACAGGTTCAAAAAAACCAAGCAAGTATTCACCTTTACGCAGATGCTAGCTAGGTATAGAGATGCAGATGACTAGAAGCAATCCGGAGCTATACCAGAGATTAGTAGAATTCATGATCTTATTGTGAATGAGATTTCAAATGTTTGGATGTTCCTTCTCTGTTACTGTCATCAAAAGATGTCTACAAAACTGCATGTAAATCCCCATCCAGTTCCTAAAAAGGCTATGAGGACATATATGGTGTACTCTGATGTTGCACCTCTCTTTGCTCCTTTTACAGCTGGCCTATCTGCAGTTTATCCAGCTGCCATCTCTAACAAGAGAGTCTTCTAACCCTGTACTGCCAGATGAAATAGGCAAGTGGTTAGACCCTCTGTAAAAAGTTGACTCACTTTAGTAATTTATTCTTTAGAATTTTAAGTTATCAGGGCTTCATGTGCCAATTTGTTTTGCAATGTGCTTACAGTTGAGATGAGTTTGCTGCATCATTGCCTGCTGAACAGAAGTGTTATATGAATGAGATTGTTTCTTATGTGACTGAGATTTCAAAACATGCTTTGAGGAATATCTTGAAAGGTGTGAACACTATTTCTAGAAGTGCAGCTATTTGGTTTGCTTAGTTATATAACCAGAATTTGAGGGTTTAAAAAAATGAGATTTTGAATGTTTCTTTGAGTTCTGAATTTGTGTTTGGTCATGCTGCTACCCAGATTCTCAAACAGTGGGATGATAGAGGTAAATTGATGCATGGGGTATCTAGACTGTTTCATATTCCTAGGTTCTCCTGTAACAAGGCATCCAACTTCAAATGGCAGAACAACAAAAATCCCAGTGTAACAAAAGGCAGGATCCCAAGTGGAAATGTCTGGAAGATAATATTTCCAAACCAAATAAAAGGGATTCTTTCCCAAAAAAAGATGATCTGCCTACTAAAGAATGACTATACCAAGTCTCAGGGCATTCCATCCCTTACTCCTGTCCTTCCTTCCCTTTCACCTTCCACAGGCTTTAGCTCAATCCAGCAGCCTAGACACAAATAGTTTCAGACAAGTAAGGATACTCATGGCAGTGGACAGAAACTCTTCTTCCCTTCAGGGGAATATCCCACATCCTACAGACCATACACATGTGTTCTCTCTTGTACTCCTTCAGAAGTTGCAAGCAGGGATTTTAAAACCAATTCCTGCACCATAAAAAGGAAAAGGATTTTTACACCAGAATCTTTTTGGTACCCAAAAAAGGAGCTAATATGGAGACTAGTGTTCGATGTGGCTTACCTAAATATCTGTCTGAAAGTAATCACATTCAAAGTACTTACCCTGCTGATAGTCTTTCATCTTTTTCCATATCACTGTTTCATGGTGGTTTTACATCTGAAGAATGCTTATCATCACATGCAAATTACTTCCAACTTCAAGTTGAATCTACAATGTCCTGTCTCACACCTCACAAAAAATTGTCTTCATGGGGTGTATGATGGACTCAGAAAAAATGGCCTACCTACTAGAAGACATAGTCCTGACTGCTCAGAACATTTTCAAGCATTTCTCTCTTCAGGAAGCTGCCTCCATAAGAGAGTTTCTCAAAATTCTAGGACACATGAGAATAATTCAATGGTTCTTAAAAAATTGAACCCACTACCTGCTTCCCTTGGAGTTCTAGGTACCAGTGCTGGATTTTGCAAAATGAGAGTTACAGTGGAGGAGGGATCTGTCAGTCCATAGCCTACCCTTCTCCTTCCAGACCCCAGTTCAGTCAGTCTAGACAGATTTGTCAAATTTTGCATGGGGGAACGGTGTACAGAGGATTTCAAATGCAAGGCAAATGGGGTCCTTCTGATACTGCAAAGCACACAAACCTCAAAGAAATGTTAGCAGAGATTCAGACCCTTAAAAAGTTGTTCACTACTTCTGGTCTCTAGTCTCCTTTTGTTGGTGTCAGACAACACCACAGTCATGTGTTACTTGAGCAAACTAGAGGGTACAGTTCGCAGTGATGGCCTGGGAGCTAGCTTTGCAGCATTTTCTTATGCTTTAGGCCTCATACATCCCATCAGAGCAAAACCTAGTGGTAGATAGACTAAGTAGGTCATGGACGGACCTCACTAGTGAAAACTGTGGACAGAGATCTGCCTGGATTTGGTCCAGATGTGGAGAATTAAATAATTCTGTTCTCCTCCTCCTTTCAAAAGAGTCAGTTGGAAAAATTCTGTTTGAGACATCCTTGCAGCCATGCTTGGAGAATGGAAGTATTCTCATTCCATTGGAAGAGAATGTACCTTTCTGCATTTCCACCCTTTCTGCCAATACCCAGGGTATATCTGGAAAATTCCCAAAGGTCATTATGGTGATCCCCTTTTGGTCCAGATAGAGCTGGTTCTCCCCCTTAATGAAATTGGCCAAGGGCAATTACCACAAGCTTCCTTAGACTCTGGATCTGATGACACAGTGACGGGGGTGACTGATGCACCCCAACATATAAAGCATTTGCTACTGACAGCCTGGGTGAGTCTGTCTTGATACATTTTAGGTATTTGTTCCATTAGGATGTGCAGCAGGTATTGAAGGAGACAGTAAAATGTGCAACTTGAAAAGCTTATGTTTACAAGTGGAATAGATTTCTAGGTGGTGCCTAACCAGTATCAGAGAGCCTGCTATGGTGTTTACCCCTCCTGTTTTGAAACATCTGTGTGCACTACTCAATGATGGCTTATCTTATGCATCTGTCAAGGTGCATCTTGCAGCCATCTCAGCTTGTCTGACCATGGATTCCCATCTTTTGTCTCTTTTTGTGGTCAAACAGTTTACGAAAGGAGTGTTGCACTTGAGACCCCCCCCCCCCCCCAAAAGCAAATTCCTCCTCCTTGGGAATCTTAGCTTTATTCTTGAAACATTGAACTTCTCTCCTTTCAAACTTGCCTTTTAGGTTTATTTGAGGTTCACCACTTTGTAAACTGTTTTGCTTATTGCTCTAACATCTGCAAAGGTGGGTCTCTGAGCTGCAAGCTCTCATGGTGGGCCAGCTTTATCTGATTTTCCACAAGAACATGGTTGTTTTATGCACTAATCCATCTTTCATGTCAAACATTGTTTCTGGATTTACCTTGAATCAAGTCATCAATCTCCTAGTTTTCTTTCCATAACCTAAAAAGAAGGGAGAAAATATTCTGCATACATTGGATGTGCATAAGGCAGCTCTGGTACTACTACAGGAAAACTGAACAGCTATTTATTTCCTGTTCTGGGGATAAGAAGGGTCAGCCTGTCCATGATTGCTTGTTGGTTGCCTCTGCTAATGTATTTTTCTACTCCCACCATGTTAAATCTATTCCAGGCAAGGTTAAGGCACATTCCACCAGAGCCTTATTGTCTTCTTTAGCATATTGGAAAAGAGCGGACTCTAGATGCATACTAGAGGCAGCAACATGGTCCTGTGTTTGTACCTTTACAAAGGACTACAAACTGGAATCTTTCTCAAATTTCAATGCAGGCTTTGTGAGGGCTATTGACCAGGGGCTCCTGGATCTTTATCCTTCTTCCTCCTGGGCAGAGTAAGCTTTGGGAACCTACCCATATGCCACTGAGGCAGTGCAAATGATGAACATAGTACAGTTGTGTATGTCCTACGTACCTGTAACAGATGATGTTCGAATTTCACTCACCATCTCCCTTATTTTGTATATAGTTTGGATACCATCAAACATGTGTTGTTGGTTGACTTTAGTTATTTGTGCTAGTATTTTATGGCTGTGAATTGGCTGGTTTCAGGCAGTTCTTGCTTCTGATCCTTCTTGGTTCATCCTATTTAGCAATAAAAGCCTTAATAACTGACTTTCAGTAACAGTGTTTAGGCTTCTCCTGATGGGAGGGGCTTAGCCAATCTCCTAACACAGAGAGTCAGAGGAGGGCATTCTGAGCTCTGGAAAGCTGCCAGTGTGAATTTATGCAGGCAAAGAACCCATATGCCACTGAGGCAGTGTAAAACTCAAACATCTATTGTTACAAGTAAGTAGGACTTAAGCAACTGTACTTTCTCAGTGATGTTGGAGTGCACTTTTAGATAGCATGGCTGATGCCTGCGTCAGACTCAACACAAATTTTTCCCTTCCTTGCATTGCTTCCAGTTAAATGACCTCATGATTAAGTCATGCACTCTTTGTCAGCCAAGTTGAGGCCCACAGATCTTGGAACTAAGTTTGGGGAATAATGCATTTTCCCCCTGTGTCCTGGAACTGTGGCTTGTAGGACCTGATGTTAGAAATGGCTAAGGACAGTGGAAACATTCCTCCTTGCAGCTTCTTATAAATTTTTTTCAGATGACCTCATCTTCTAAGAAGCTGTCAGATTTCTGAAGTTCTCTGTGCAGTGGCCTATAGCCTGCTTGCATTCTCCTAGAAATGTTTGAGTGTCTTGAGGAGATGAACTCTCTCTTTGGTGGTGATCTTTTTGCAGTGTGGAAGTATCCAAACATCATTTCCTTTGCTCCCAGGAAGGTGTATACCTTTTACAACCCTTTATTTTTTAAATATGCTTATTAAAATTGCACACTTTAAAAAAAGAAGCATGGCTTTACATACATTAATAGAAAAGGAAACAAACCGTAGTAACAATTTCCATTGCTGCTGCCATGCAGTATACGAATGTTTTATTTTTTTAACATTTTTCCTTCACTTCAGCATTACATAAATTGCTAAATTCATGACTTCCCTTAAACCTCCATTCTCTTGAACATTATTTTGCATGTATTGTTCCCACAAATTCCATTCATTTCATTGAATTGTGCTCCTTCACCTTTCTAAAAATCCCACCTTCAGTTTTTTTTTTTAATCTCCTCTGCAGTATTCAGTACTTTAGTTACAGTTGGTTTAGATTTTCATTTTGTAGTAACTGCTTGACAGCTAGTAACATTTAACTTAGTAAGGACTTACTTTGTCTAAGCAGTTCAGGTCCTGTGTCCCATCTTAAATGAATCGTTTTCTTAGTTACAACCATTTGTTCTCCAAACATTTTTGTCAAGATACTTTACAGAGGATTTTTTTAAAATCTGCTATCTCATTACATTTCCAAAAAACATGTTCATAGTTACAAATCTCTTTCCCATCACACCTCCAGCATTTGCTATCTAGTTAAGGAAAAGTCATCTGAAGTGGCACAAATAACTGCCTTTGTTAAGACGTCCATGCAAAAATCCTAATCTTTTACTTTTTTACATACTTGGGAGACTTATATGTTTATTCCCATTTTTCCTTTGTAAATTGTCTTTCCAATATCATTTTCTGAATCATTTGTAGCCTATTTTGATTGACTGTTACAGGTGTCCTGCAGTGTTTGATATACTCTACTAACTATCCCTTTTTAACAGCAGTTTCTCTTCTGGACTCAGCTTAAAATTGTATTAGAGTTGGTCTTTCACTTAGCATTTCATTGTTCCTTTCTCTTTGCCTATTCTATATTATCAATCCCTGATTAGACAGCAGGTTAGATACTGCTTCTCTAACTTCTGCTTAGCCTCATCCCACTCTGTTACCTTTCTATCTCAAATTCTTTGCTCCCAGTACCTGGATTGTTTTGTTAATGTCCTTCAATAAATTCCAGCTCATTCTTGCCTATTTTCAAATTCCCTACTTGCAGTCATCAATAATGGTAAAATTTCCTTTCTCCATTCCTGTGCTGACTTAGATCTTGGATTACGTTTTCCTTCTTTACGAACTCCCCACCTCATGAACATCACTGCCTCACACTTTGTAAAACCAAATGACTCACAATAAAACAGAGAGCTGAACTGCTACTCAGTTCTTTAAACTACAAAATCCTGGACCCCAAATAATTTTCTTCTCTCTCAGAAAAAAAATCTTCAGTAAAACCTCCTCGTGTATAGTCTTAGAAGTCTTTCTCAGTCTGGTCACAATCTTCAGACCCCTTTCTCCAAACTACATTCATCTAACCTTACAGTCTTTACTGTTAGGCTGAAACTTCAGGAATCACTTCCTGTCACTCTAAAAGACATGCGGTCTTAAAATGAATTCAGGCAACAACTAAAAAAGACCCTGTTCAGCCAATCTAAGTGTCAATGCACTCAGATAGGTTGCATTGCTTAAACCTCAGGTTCTTCTGTCTTCTCCACCGTGTCCATCACTACATCATTCTTATGCATACACCTCTGCAGAAGCTAATAATTGTTAGCGTTCTTCCCTGCATCATCCTCTCCTCTTCTGTTTATTACATGTTCTTCTTTTCTTCACTTCCTCCTTCATATCCTCATTCCCTTCTGCATTCTCTCCTGCTATACCCTTTATACTTTACTCAGCTCTTACTTCAATTTATTTCTTGTGGCTGCTGGAGCTAAAGTCCACCAGATGTTAAATACTAGTAGTGTATCTTGTCTGGTTTACTATTTCCTCTTTCACTTTTTGTATCTCAGTGAGTTGCGTGATTGTATTTTCCTGTGCTTTGCCTGCAATTGTTCCACTGAAATCAGGGCACTACCCCAGTAAACAAAGTTAATTAAAATAATATTTATAGTGGTTGTTATCCTTAAGGAATTGCATTCAAAATCCTAATCTCACTTTACCTCTTAAACTTCCTACCGTTTCATCAACTTTTTCTACTTTGATTTATTACTGTTTGATTGAATTACATAAGTGAACCTTAGCAGCATAGCTAGAGTTACCTCTTCGTCAGGTAACTCTAAACTGCCCCATTCTATAGGGAGAACCAACTTATTCCACTTAACTGTTGCCCTCTTACTCTTCCAAATAAATTCTTTCCAATTAATTTCTTGTCTGGTTGTTAAAGATATACCTGACCTGTATACAAGACTAAAGGGACTAAAAACCTTTTCACTGCTTGCATCTTACTATCCATATGCATAATCGTGAGTTTCCAGCTTATATGTTTTTGTATAATTTTTGTTTAGTTTCTTCCCACATATCCTTCTCTGCTGTAACAGATTTCTTTTCAATTCATATACCTAAATACTTCTTATAGTGTCCCTGTAAGTATGGTATATCCCAGAATGACTTGAAACTGACTCAGAATGTTTCACAGCATTGAAATGCCCTCGTTTAGATTTATCAAGTACAAAATATCACCTGCAAATAAAACTAACTTATTTTGATTACCATACTAGTTATTACTGAATTTGTGAATCCTTTTATTTTCTTTGCTAATGGCTGTAAATATAAAACAAATAATAAAAAGGAGAAAGGCCATCCCTGCATGACTCCTCTTTTTAGATACAGCTTGTCATAGAGGAACTGTCCCACTTTAATTCTTGCCTCCAGAAAGGCTCATCCAGACTCTGCTACACTTTGCTGTGAAGGAAAGGTTAGTTTGCTGTTATTTTTTGTATTTCTGTATTGCCTTTCTATATTTTGAATACTGTAGTTTGTTTTCTTTACCTTGTGTTTTGCTTGCATTCTGTTTAACAGCATATTAAAACTTCAAAAGAGACCACAGCTCTCTGTTCTGAGTCAGGCAGAAATAAGAACTGATTAATTAAGGACTCATTCATAAGACAGAAAAGGTCACTTAAGGTTAATCACTTGTTAACAGAGGGGTGGAGCTAGGAACTAAAATTTCTATTTAAGGAGTAAACTAAAACATTTCAGAGCTTTACCAGAAAGGCTCATCCAGACTCTGCTACACTTTGCTGTGAAGGAAAGGTTAGTTTGCTGTTATTTTTTGTATTTCTGTATTGCCTTTCTATATTTTGAATACTGTAGTTTGTTTTCTTTACCTTGTGTTTTGCTTGCATTCTGTTTAACAGCATATTAAAACTTCAAAAGAGACCACAGCTCTCTCTGTTCTGAGTCAGGCAGAATTTTTCCCCTCCCTCCCACCCATTTAAGTTGTCTTGTTATCTAGTTGCCCGCCTCTTATGTTAATCTGACCATATATCTCATTTCTCTCTACTTTCACTGGCTTATGTGAGTAATCACAAAACCATCACTTTTGAAATCCCACCCCTTCAATTATTTAAATTTATTGGCCATCCTACAGTATTTCATAGTACCAAAATACAAAAGTAACCACCCCTTTCAGTCCATCTTGCTGTTTTAAAAATAGTAACTCTCCACTAAACCTTAACTTTTTAAACAGGTAAAACTCAAGTTACCTACTTTCATATCTAACTTCTCTAGTGCACACTGCAGAGTGCATTCTTTTCAATCTTACCTTTAAGCATCCCTGTTACTAGCACTTTCTCTAATACCTAAAAAGATCGTCTCTACTTGACTCCAAGTAGACTTTTCTCTATCTGTTAAACCTAGCACTTGCTCCTACAGTACTTATTACCTTGATACGGCACTCTTATAGATAGCACCCCAAAAGGCAAACCCCCATTTCTCGGTCACCACGCCCCCGAATCTCTTTTAAAGATTTTTGTCTAGTCCTTCTAGCATGTCGAGGGATCAGTTGCTAGTGTCCTCTCCTGCTCAGCTGGTGAACCTGGGAATATTGAGGCAATGTTACAATTGCCTCATGTACACAGACAACCCTCTCCTCCTCTCACAAAACACAAATACATGCGAGAGATGCAACTATACGGCCAAACTGGAGGCTGAGCTCTCTCAACATAGGACTGGCAAGACCAGTCAGGAGGAGAAGGTTACCACACACACTATAGACCCAGTCTCACATAGTACCATCACAACCTCAAATCATACACATAAACACACAAAGACATACTCGCGGCTCTGATCAAAAATCTACCAAAACAGCAGAGGCCACCAAAGCAGACACCCAAACAACCACCACCTCAGAACACAACACCTGCAACACATAGACCTCACAGTCAGAGTGTCAAACAGTCACAGCCCTTAAGGCCAAACACAATGCCAGACACACTAGTCATTGGTGACTCCATAGTCAGACACACTGACGTCCCGCCACCAGACTGAGTAAGGAGAAGGTCACAGTAAGCTGCCTGTCGGGCGCTAGAATCCGCCACATAACGCAAGCACTCAGGTCTCTCAACAGCAGGTACAAATATGACTCAGTCATTGTCCACGCTGGTGTAAACGACCTGAGACGTACCTCCTTGGACTACATGAAAAGAGACATTGAGGAGCTCTCTGATTATGTAGCCCAGGCAGGTATGACCCTGACCTTGAGCAGTATCCTACCTTCACCAAGAATGATGCCACAATACAGAGATAAGATGATCAGCTTTAACAATTGGCTTAAACTCTGGTGTCATTCAAAGGGGATCCAATGTCTGTCTGCCTGGGATGACATGCTGGACAAGCCACGCTGCTTCGCAAGGGACGGCTTGCACCTGTCACCCCTGAGATTCCGGATATTGGCAAAGGCTCTTGCCACCCCCATAGTGCCTTTTTTAGGCAAGGCTCAAATTCTAAACCTACCACCCTAGAACACAAAAAGGAAAAAACTAAGGGTAATGCTGCTCAATGCCAGAAGTCTAAATCTCAAAATGCACGCACTCGAGGCCCTTCTCAGTATGGAGAACATCGATGTCTGTGCAGTGACAGAAACCTGGTTCAAGGCTCCTGAGAGCACCCCAGCACTATCAGGTTTTACCTCTTATCATGCGTTCCGGCCCCAAAATCCGGACAATACCAAGAAAGGAGGGATATCCATATTCATCAAAGACACCCACACCTCAAGACTGGTGGCAACGCACGATGCATCAGAGACCATCCAGGTGCAATTAACCATAGGCAAGACTGCTCTGCAAATTGTAGCATGTTACAGGCCACCCTCACAAACTCAGGAACCTCACATGGCCTTCCTGAAAACACTAGAGGGGATAAATGTATCACCAAACACCATCATACTAGGTGACTTCAATTACCCTAATATAGACTGGGAACACTACTCAAGCCCAAACACCCTAGCCCAAAAGTTCCTGGAATTCATAAACTCAAATGCCATGGAACAACTAGTCACCATCCCCACAAGAGGAGAAAACATACTTGATCTCATCATCACGAACATGGGAGAACAATGTTCAACACCGGAAGTATACCCCTCACTGGTGAGATCAGATCACAAACTAATCTCGCTGGAGGTCCTCATCCCACCCCACCTGAAATAAAAAGACCACAGTAAAGAACTTCTCGAAGCCGACTTCACACTTCTAAAGACTAGTGTGGTCTCCTTTAAGGCCCCCGAGCCGACGGAAAACAGTACTCAAGCCGCTGAATCACTTACAAATGCTTTCTACCAGCACCTGCAGGACTGCATGGATAAGGCAATCCCAAGCAAAACAAAGACTCTTTGTACCAAAGGCAAGCGTCCACTCTGGTGGACCCCAGCCATAAACAAACTCTACAACAAAAGGAGGAAGCTACTACAAGATAGAGCAAAATCCTTAAAAGGTAAGACACCCTTGATCACTATAAGTAAAAAACTAAGAGCTCTCATAAAATCATCCAAAGCAAATTTTGAGAGAAAAATTGCTAAAGACTCAAAAGACAATCATAAGGCCTTCTTTAGCTATGTTAGAAACCTGGGAGGAAACTCCCAGATATGCTCAGAACTAGTTCAAAATGATGTGAAGATTACTGATCCTACAGACATTGCCAACATACTGGCTGACAGGTTCAGTGCAAACTTCTCCCCCCCAAAAGGAAAGATATCTATACCAAGCGATTGCAGCCCCCCAAACATCTCCAACGCCCAAGTGAGAACTGCTCTCTCCAAAGCAAAAAACACAGCATCCATGGGACCTGATGGTGTCCCCGGCTGTGTGCTCCACGAACTCAACGAGGAATTAAACCCACAGCTAGGACAGCTGTTTAATCATAGTCTTACCTCTGGATACGCACCCAGGAGTGGCGCACTGCAACTGTGGTCCCACTTCACAAAGGCGGTGCCTCCACCGACCCTGGAAATTACCGCCCATTAGCTTGACAAGCCTTATCTGCAAAGCCATGGAGAGGATCATAATGGACCTCATAAATAAAGACATAGGAATTTGCAGACTTTGGATCCATCCCAGTTTGGCTTTGTCAAAGGCAGATCATGCCTTCTAAACTTGGTTGACTTTTTCAAACAGTCACCAAAGCCATTGATGAGGGAAAGGCAGTCCATACAGCCTACCTCGATCTGGCAAAGGCCTTTGATACAATACCCCACTCGGGTATCATTGAAAAACTCATCAGCTTAAATGTTAACCCATACATCACAAGATGGGTTGCAAACTGGCTGAGTGACAGAACCCACAGGGTCAGAGTTGCTGGCGCCATGTCAGACTCAAAGCCTGTCACAAGTGGTGTACCACAGGGCTCAGTCCTGGGCCCACTCTTGTTTGGCATCTACTTTTCCAAGTACAAGCAAACACAGGAGGGTTATGGCTGACAAAGTTTGCAGATGACTGCAAACTGGGCCATAGTAGAAAACACATCTGACACAGATATCCTTCAGAAGGGTCTCACAGAAATGGATAACTGGTGCCAGAGCCATGGCCTAAAGTTAAATGCCAAAAATGCATAGTCATACCCTTCGGGAAAAACAAGGTTACCCTAGCTACCAAATAGGTGGCAATCCACTGAGTACAGAAGAAGTTATCAGGGACCTGGGGACCCAGGTTGATAGTAGTCTGTCATTCGACACCCATGTAGCTAAAGTAGTTAGGAAGACCTTCTACATTGCCCACCTTATCATGAAGGGATTCTCATCTAGATCAAGGGAGGTCATAGTCTCCCTATACTCATCACTCATCAGACCAATGATTGAGTACAATGCCCCATTCGGAATGTATCTGACCCGACACTTGCAGCAGCTGGAAAGGCCACAAAAGTTCCTCACCAAAAGGATAAAGGGTCTCAAACATCTGTCCTATGCTGCCCGACTGAAAGAACTCCAGCTCTATTCAGTCGCTTACCGCTTGCTCAGAGGTGACCTTTGCCTAACATACAAGGCCATGTCAAACCCAGATTTGATGAATATGCTTCACCTCAAAAAATCTAGATCCGTCAGAGCCACAAGGGCGGGAGACTTAAACCTCGACACGGCTATTAATAGGACGTGCTGGAGGGATAGATTCATCACCCAAAGACTCCCTATGCTGTGGAATAAAATCCCGGTATATGTGAGGCAGAGCACCTCGCTGGCCTTGTTCAAGAGAAATCTTGACCAATGGATGGGAGATCGCAGATATACCCCAGGGATTACCTCAGTGTCACTGCTCAACAGAGGCACAGCAAAATAATGGGTATAGTTCCCCATACTAAAGAGGTGGCGTAAGCCACAAAACTATGGGCTAGGCTTGTAAATGCCCTCGGGCAGATAGCCTAGTATGAACCTATGAACCCTTCATGTATCCTCCTTATTAATCTGTTATTCTGGCAAGGAACTTCTCATAAAATCCCAGCTGACTCTACTGAATGGTTTCTGTGCCTCAAGACCCACCAACAGAAGCAGCATTCTCTTACACCATACTTCCCCTGCAAATCATCACTGCCCTATTACTATTGTCAGATGATTGCCTCTGTCTTCCCTCACCAAAGCCACATTGATCCATCTGTATCGTTGTCATTCCCTTAGGTAGTGTGGGCATAAACACTTTACAGTCAGGACTTAATATTGAAAAGGGTCTATATGAAGCTGGGTCTGAAGGTTCTTTACCCTCTTTGGGTAATATAACTACCACATCTTTTTCCAAGATATACTGGTACTCCCCCTGCCAATGAAGTATCGTTAAACAAAGCACTCTATATAATTTTCACTTTCCTCCTGTCTAAGTTTAACATTTTCAAACAGATACTGCTCCTACAGACTTCCTTCTTTTTGATTACACAGCACCATTTTTAGCTCATCTCTTCCTACCTTGGCTATTAACTCCTGAGCCTTAGCTTCTTCTTCTAACCTTGGCATAATTAAATCTTCCATAAATATATCCATTTTCGCTTTTTATTTATTTCCCCATTATTTTGTTTATTTATGCAAATTTTCTTAAATTTTCCAAAGTATATCCAATAACATCTGTAGGATTTCTGATTATTCTTCTTATCATATGCTCCCTAAGTTTGGCTTCAACTCTTTCTACTTTCTACTTTCTGTCGCCTAAGTCTAGTGCTGGGCTTAGGTGAAATGGTGCAGTAGATGTACAGCTCCATCTGTGCCCCACTCCTCTGCCCATTGCTCCCCCCATTCCTTCACTCTTCATTATTTTTTTCAATACACCCTAACTGAGCCAGACTGCACTTGGTAACTGTGGGGGTAATAACCTAATTAGTGGGGGTCTGGGTGTAGCCATTGGGGTTCTAAATGTTCTGTGGTCCATTTTAGAGATTTTTTTCCAGTGAAGAACTAAACAAAAATCATAACTAAAGAAAGAAATTCAACCTTACTCTTTAAACTTAGCTTTGTTCTGCTTCCATTCAACACCACTTAATTGGCCAAGAGTTCATTTTAATAACTGTGGAATAAATAATCAAATTAAACCAGGGAAACTATGGAGTTATAGATAGTCTCAGGTGTATTTTAGAGCTTTTTTCCTAAACTTTGGGTCTAATGATAGCCTGAAAAAAAACATGAGCGAGTAAAGAAATTCAGATGTTATTTTCTTTCCAAGGATTCTTACTGCGTCACTTGCTTAGGCCCAGACCACGACGTCCCCTGCTGTCACTTTTCTGCTTTGTTCAACGCCAGAACTATACATCGTCAGGCCCTTATTGTAGCTAGATATTTTCGCTTACAGTCCTCAAATTCTGATATGGCTTCGGTAAGCCATCCGACAGCAGATCTTCTGAAGAACGGAAGGATAAAGACAGAGACAGACTGCATAGGTCCAAGCCTACCAACAATGCTTCCGTTAAGCTAGTCGTCAGTTCTCCGGTCCTCAGTGAGGTGCTTTCACAGCCCCTGATGCCTGCCTCTGTGGATTGTCAGGCTGCTACCAAGACCCTTTCAGAGTCTGGTATGCCGCAAAACTCTTCTTCGACTAAGGATCCTGTGGTTGTCTCTCCCTTGGATGAGTCCGGAGCCACTGAGCAGGCACCGGCTTCTGAGGAAGTACTTCGCACTACCAATTCTCGACACAAACAGATGACTTCTTTTGTGTCTACCGTTCTTTCGAAAACTGCAGAGTTTCTAAGTCCCAGGGTACGAACCACATCCAAGAAACCGATGACCCAATCTCAGGCACCTGCTTCCTTGCCTCAGTCTCAAATGCTTAAAATGGCGTAAGACCTTATCATGCTGATCAGGGGAAGCCAGGCTACTCCTTCCAAAAGAAAAAGAGATCTGTCCCCAGTAGTTTTGTCTGAACAGGAGCCTGATGACTGTGATGCATCTGAATATGAAGACATGTAACTCCTCTCTGCTTATGAGGATTCTGATGCAGAGGACTCCATTGCTTCAGCCTCTCCCCCCGAGGACTTTTCCTTTGAGGAAATCATACCTTAAGGGAGCATTTCCAATGGGAATGTCAGGACTACCCTCAGTCTAAAAAGAGACTCAGGGAATTCTTAGATCTTCCACAGCACAGACCCCTGGCCATTCCCCCAGTCCTGGATGTTGTGGATGATGTTTTCCTGGAATCCAGTTTGAATCCTGACACCCTCCCTCCTGCACCCAAAAAAACAGACAGGTATTACAGAGTCCCTGACTCACACAAATTTCTTTTTAAAAATCCTACTGCTGACCCCGAGGTAATTTCTCAAGGGCCTAAAGGAATTAAAGTAATCTCTGCTAAGAATCCCTCCCCCTCAGATTGGGATTCCCGAGCACTAGACTGATGGGGTAAAAAAGTATACACCTCTGCTACTCTTGCTATCAGAGCACTAAATTGCCAGTTCCATATGCTAAAATTTCAGCAACATACCATGGAACTCCTCAAACAAAAAGTGTCTTCCTTTCCTGCTTGTGTAGAATCTAAAGAGTTACAAGAGTTAATGCATTCTGCAAGTCAAGTAACGAAACACACCTTGCACTGTGGTTTTGACACCTTAGAAGCTTCTTGCAGGGCAGCAGGCACTGGTTATGTCCTTAGAAAGCATGATTGGCTTAAGGAACAGCATTTGGCAGACCATGTTAAATCAAAATTGTTGGATGCACTCTTGCACAAAGACAACTTATTTGGCACTAAGGCAGAGGAGGTCTTAAAAAAGATGGAAGAAAAAGCTAAATCTATGCAGACAGTTAAGGATTTCTTACAGGTCCAGCCACCCAGTTTCAGCAGGCATTGCCCCTCCAAGCACTGGTCCTTTCCTGCTCCCACCAGGTCATTTCAGCCCAGACCCCGTGGAATCAGACCCCCAGACAGCAGCCACAGGGAATGCAGAGATCAAAACAGTGGAATTCCTCCTCTTCAAAAACAGGGCGTTCTAAGCCACCCCTCATGGTAAGAACTCACAGTGACTCTCCTCCCCCACCCCTTCCTCTGCCCACCTTCACTTACCCCTAGAAGGAAAACTCTTCTTTCATGCAAGCACCTGGGCCACCATTACCATTGACCACTGGGTCCTCACTCTTCCAACTCCAAAAGGGTTCCAGATCTACCCCCCAAACCAGTGTGCAGAGGTGCAGAAGCAAGTCCCTTCTCTGCTCTCTATGAGGGCAATAGAGCATGTTCCTGCAGAACAGAAAGGCCAAGGTTTCTACTCCAGACTTTTTCTAGTACCCAGAAAAGAGGGCACGTGGCACCCCATCCTTGATCTATCCATTCTAAACACCTTCCTGGTGATACCAAAATTCAAAATGGTCACCCTCCAGCAACTGCTACCCGTGCTCTCCAAGGATGCTTGGCTAGCCACCCTAGACCTAAAAGAGGCCTACCTCCGCATTCCTATCAGAGAGTCATGCAGGAAATATCTATGTTTCAGGGCAAGCTGTCTGCACTTTCAGTTCTCTGCACTTCCCTTTGGCTTATCTACTGCTCCCAGAGTTTTCACAAAATGTCTAGCTCCGGTCAATGCCTTCTGCAGACAAAGGAATATCCAGATTTACCCATACTTAGATGATTGCCTAATTCAGGCAGACAGGAAAAGCTGATCAAGCACTTGGCCTTTGTAAAGTCCCTACTGACCTCCCTAGGGTACAGAATCAGTGAAAAGAAATCCAAACAAGTACCCACCCAAAGGATTATATTCCTGGAAGCAAGCCTGGACACAGCATCCCAGATGGCATTCCTTACTCCAGAGAAGCAAACATATCTGACAGCCTACTTCTCCCAACTAGCCACCAGACCCGTTATCTGCAAGCTCTGGGGTTCATGGCATCTTGCAATCTACTCATTCCATATGCCAGACTGCATATGAGGAAACTTCAGTGGTACCTAAAAAGCCTTTGGTGTCAACCCTCTCAAGACCTGGAAACTCTTATACCCATGATACCGTGCCTCAGTAAAGATTTTCTTTGGTAGGCAGCAGCATGCTCTCACAACAAGGGATTACCGTTCTCACCACCCCCCACCACCCAGACCCTCACCACAGATGCATCAGACTATGCCTGGGGTGCACACCTAGATGCCAGGTGCATACAGGGCCAATGGAGCCCACAGCAAATCCATCTGCACATCAAACACAAAGAGATGTTAGCTGTCCAGCACGCATTGACAGCTTTCAGGCACCTTCTCTCCCCAGGACCTCTCCTGATCAAAACAGACAGTGCCACTGTGATGTGGTATATCAACAAGCAGGGAGGGACTCACTACTACCCTCTATGCAGGCTGGCCATGATCCTTTGGCACACAGCCTCTGCCATGCAACTCCACCTGTTAGCACAATTCCTACCAGGTTCTCTAAACTCTCTGGCAAACCACTTAAGCAGAAACCTTCTGTACTCACACAAGTGGCAGCTAGACAAAAGAACCTTCACCCTGATAATTCAGAAATGGGGCACCCCGAAAGTCGACCTCTTTGCCTCCCACACCAACCATCAGCTCAGCAAGTTCTGCACCAGGGAGCATCACTGCATGGCTTGGAAAGTGGATGCCCTGTCCTTCCCCTGGGTCAGTCTATCGGTCTATGCCTTTCCTCCACTACCTCTCATCCCCAGGGTACTGCTCAAAGTAAGGGAGGAAAAACCAAGGACAAATCTTATTGCTCCAGACTGGCCTCGCCAGCACTGGTACCCACTGCTGCGCAGCCTGTCCCCACTGCCACCATGGAATCTCACTCAGACCCCAACCCTTCTGACCCAGAGGGAAGGAGAATTCATGCATCCCCAACAGCAGACCCTCAATTTGGCAGCTTGGCTTATTCCGTAACCACCGATCAATCTGCCAACCTCAGGAAACAGGTCCTAGATGTTATACATGAGGTCAGACATCCTGGCACTAGAAAGTCTTATGCTGACAAATGGAAAAGGTTCTGCACCTGGATTCCGGTCAAGGGAGCTGATATGGCACAGCCCTCCCTCCCTCTCATCCTGGATTACTTAGCTGACCAGTTACACAGTGGTCTCTCTTTTTTCTCTATTAAAATTATTGTCTCTGCTATCTCTGCTCATTTCCCCACTGAGCAGTCCCTTTTCTCATGCCCTCTGATCAGACAATTCCTAAAAGGGGCTAGTAACTTGAGGCCACCCAGAAAAGCACCTACCCCAGCTTGGGATCTTAACTTTGTGCTGGAAAAGCTCACCCTGACCCCCTTCGAACCAGCATCTTCAGCAGAGTTTAAATTCCTCTCCTGGAAGACAGCTTTCCTTCTGGCCATCACTTCAGCCAAAAGAGTCTCTGAGCTACAAGCACTCACGGCTGTGGAGCCCTTCATCATCTTCCATGCTGACACGGTTTCCCTCAGGACTAACCCATCCTTCATGCCCAAAGTGGTGTCCAGTGTAGCTCTCAACCAGTCCATTAATTTGCCCACCTTTTTCCCTAACCCACAGAACAAGGGGGAAAGGATACTGCACTCTCTAGATGTGCACAGACAACTCAGATTCTGTCTAGACAGAACTAAATCCTTTAGAAAGTCTGATCAATTGCTGGTTAGCTTTGCAGCAGGGGCAGAGGGCAAAGCCATCTCCAAACAAACAATTTCCAAATGGATAGCACACTGCATCCATTTCTGTTGCAAGCAACACGGAAAGCCTCCCCCTAAGGGGGTCAGGACTCACTCCACAAGAGCAGCCTTCACCTCTGCAGCTTTCCTCAGAGGAGTCCCCACCAGGGACATCCTGGAGGCTGCCACCTGGATATCTGTTCACACTTTCACCAAACATTACCACCTGCCTATCTTCTCCATATCCAGGGCAGGGTTTGCCACTGCAGTCTTGTAAGGCATCCTAGACAGCCCCTAGTCTCCTTGACTGCCTCCACCCCTTTCCTCAGCTTTGGGAATCAACCCAATTGTGATGACTGCAACAGTGAAACACGAAAAACATAGTACAGTTGTGTACAGTTACCATAAATGTAGATGTTCGAGTGTATTGACTGTTGCAGTCCTGGTTTCCCTCCCTCCATCCCCCTCTTCTTTCATCTCTCTCTCCTTACAAGGGTCTTTTTGGTATTTACTTTCTACTGGCGGGGTTCCTCCACTAGAACCTGGCTCCCATTTGGGGGCTCCTGTCAGGGCAAAAAAAACTGATGTAATGGCATTGGCTGCCTTACTTTATACTACTGATGACCTGACGTCAGTCCTGAAGTGACAGCAACTGACGCAGAAATACTAAGCCTCTGGTATTCAGGCCGGCCGAGGGCTACCCTGGCAGGGATAACCCAAATGTGATGACTGCAACAGTGAATACAATCGAACATCTACATTTATGGTAAGTGTACACAACTGTACTTTTATCCATCTGGTGTTAGATTGGGTTGATGATACAGATGTCCACAGTCATATATTTCAAGTGGCTATGCCTCCTCACCCCACCTTAAAAGGACAGTCACCTTTTATGTACAACTCTGAAGTCTGACTGAGACAAAACTGAAAGGACAAACAGATTATAGAAACATATTTCAACCTTCCTGTCAGACATACATAAACAGCATGTCTCCTTACCCCTGCCCTCAAAAGATACCCAACTGCATATACATGTGATGTTTGTCAGGAAAGTGAGGAAAGAAAAGATCACAGTAACGTATTCAAATTTATTGCCCCTAGACAAGCTATAGTGACATTCTGTGCACACCTCTGAAGTTTAATTGTGAGGAAAATTAAAGTAGTAATTGCCACATCATTCCTAGTCACCACACACAAGCTACAGTAACTTTCTCTGCACACCTCTGAGCAAAGATGGTTTTAGACTAGGTGCGGTTCACAGCAGAGGCCATTACTAAACCTGTGTTAGAATCCACTTATACAGCCTGTGATGTGGGGAGCAGGCTACAGAAGCTCTGATGTGCTAGCTGTTCTGTGATGCATCTTATACCTTACTTCTGGGGCAAAAAAAAAAAAAAACTTGCTAATTTTCTTTAACCACTAATCAGAAAAGTTATGTATGTGCCCAGCAATATTGTGTATGTCCACAGATAAATATCTGTTACATTTTTCTAAACACACACTTGCACAGTCACTCTTTCTGAAAGCCAGGTCTATCTTAAGATGTACCAATTTTTTTTCACTAAACACACACATGCTAGCGTTGTCCCTCACAAGCAAGGCAGGTGTATCACAAGATGCACACGTGCACACATGCATACAAACACACACATACACATACTGCACACATACCTACTTGCAAATTGGAGGAAGTGCAGTCACCTACATCATTATCTTGGGGTATTGAAAGAAACCAGAAGACATGGATAAACCAACACAGATACATGGAAGCCATCTAGACTCCACATAAGAAGCATAACGAAGAGCTCAGAGTTGTAGAGTCTCCAAGGTGAATGTAAAGTGGTTGTTTTTTTTCCTAACATTTTGACCAAATGATAGTCTAACAAAAATGATGGCTAAGGACAGAAATTTGTATTTACTCTTAACACTTTCAGCCAAACCTAAATGGGCAAGACTACTCTGTAATAACTTTGAAGCGAATAACTGAAATAAACCAAGGGTCTGGGAGTTGGTAGGGCCACTGAAGCCACAAGGTCCTAGATGCTCGGAAGTCAATTTGAGTTCCCACCAGTTTTTCATTAAATGATAGACTGAACAAAGATCATAACTATGGGAAGAAATTCAATCTTTTTTTTTCTTTCAGCTTACAAACCAGGAGTTCCCAGTAAATGAGAAGACAAATTCTTCTGAGGGTAGTTATGTCTGGGAATCATACCTCTCATCCTCTGAGTGCAAGAAATCTGTACTAAGCCAGAAATAATAGGGGGACAAAGGCCCAAAGTCAGAACATTTTTAAATACTTCTTTCATAAACTTAGAACGATGCTAGAATAACAGGTTTTACGTTAACATGCATTTCCTGATGGATATGAAGTTTGTAACTCAAATATATGTCATTGTTTAGTGATTTCAATCCCCAATACAAGGAACAGACCAAATATTTGGACAGTTGAGAGCTGTGGTGGGGGATACTGCCTCCCAACACCTGACCCCCCCCCTCCCATGAAAATGAAAATCTAATCACTTTCTGGGTATGCCTTTAGTGCTAATTTGGGATGAAAGAGAAAGAACTGGCTACAGTCGTATTTCAAGTTGCTGCAGTAATAGATATATACAGCATGCCTCTCCACTCCTATCCCCAAAAGGCAGGCATCTTCTGTGTATACCTCTGATGTCAGACAGATATTCAGTTCTAGATATTCATTCAGGGGTGTCCCCCCCTCTCACCCATAGTGACTTGCTCAATTGCAGTGAACCTGAAACTGTGTCCTGGATGCAAGCCAATATGTGCAGCTAGGGCATTTTTTGCTGCTAGAACTGAAGGAGCTCAGATGGCAAATGCAAACTAATGCCTCTGAAGCACCAGGACTTAACAGTGCAATTTCTATTATTTCTATTTTAAAACTTAAAGCAGAATTTTATATGTAAGTGTTTTATACAGGATGATGTCATGTACTAATTTTAAGTAGTTTTTTGTATTTATGTATGAATTCACTTTTTGTATATAGGAAGTGATGTCACTTTATGTGATTAAGACAATATATAAAAGGTGAGTTTTTTGTTACAATGGTATTCTGATGAAGTTTCTATCGTGAGACGAAAGCGCTCAGTAAATCGGTTGTGGATCTTACTGGCTTCTGTCTGGCTTTTTATATCAGTTTGTGGTTGGTGTGTGCTTTTCTTCATTTGTGGATTATATTAATAGTACTACTGACTTCTTAAAATTTACGATGGAATGCTCTAACTGAGATTAATTTCCTAGATGTTAGAATTGAGAGGAAAGGTAGTACCATTGATACCTCTATATACAAAAAGCAGGTACACATAAAAGTAGCATGCATCCTGTACATGTGTTTAGCAGCATACCTAAAAGTCAGCCTCTGAGAGCCAGTAGGCTGAATACTAATGAAGACAGCAGCCTAAATCAAATGAATGATACACTGAATGAATTTAAACAAAGGGGAAGATTAAATGTGATGTAATGAATGATAGACAAAGCAGTGCCAAACCACATTTTTCAAATAAAGAAAATCCACACAACCATGGAAGTAATGTTAAAAAGAAAGACTATGTAAGATACATTACAAGGTACAACAGAAGAACTAAATATATAATGCAGATTATATCCAGGAACTGGGATATTCTGAATAGTATATCAGAACTGAAACAATCCTTGGGTCCCAGACCTAGCATTGTATATAAAAACTGTTCCAATCTGAAGAGGCGGTTATGTTATAAAGACATTAAACAAAAAAAGGGACACATGAAGTCAAAGGTTAGGAACTTTTCCATGTCTTTATTGTACATGCTGTAGGAGTATCTTAAAAAGTAATGAATTTATACATCTTGTAACCGTTGTGAAATACACATTTAGATGTGTGGCGACGTAATACGCATAATGTCGTACATCTGGCCACATGTGCAAAATGTCCAGCCTTCTATATAGGCAAGTGTACACACAGGCTAAAAGATTGTATTATAGAACACAGATTTGACATTCATAGGAATTTAATACCAATGCCTTAGCAAAACATGTAGATGACAGGGGAACTGATCATGATTTTTATTTTAGAGTTGTTAATATTATTCACAATAATAGAAGAGGTGGAGATCTTAATAATTAGAAATCTCTGAGTATGAGTGGATACTGAGGTTTCTGGCTGACGTAGAGCTAGGAATTAATGCCTTGGTCAGCATTAAGCCAGTTTTGAAACAAAAACAAATGCAATTTAAGTAATGTATATTTTATATGTTTTACATAAAAAATAGTTATATAAAATTTCTTATCTGTATTTATGTTCTGTGTATATAATTTATAATCTGTATATATAATTTATGCTCTGTCTACCCTAAACTTCTCATTAACTATTCTATTTTCCTTATTAACAACTTTTACCATTTCCCTCTACATTTTCTTTATTCCACCCCTGTGGATACTTATTAGAGGGAACAATCTTTATCATTATAATTATACATTAAACTGTCTCTTTTTTATTATGTATTGTACCTGTATGTTGTATTGTTCCTGCATTTTAAACTGTTATGATATCTGTCCTCATGGAATATTTCTGTGCTAATCTGAAATGTCCATTGTATATACAACTGATGTTATATGTTATTTACTGTGTTTTATTTTTACTTTATCATGGAGCTTATCTCCCGGGGCCTCTACTGAAAATGGACATATATCCAGTTAGACTAACCTGGTCAGCAAATGTAAAACAAAATACATAAAAATAAAATAAATGTTGAGTCAAACATGTTTATAGTTGTATTTGGAATATTGACCTGAGATGCCAATTTTTATGAAAATGTTATTACTTTATGATTTGACTAATTAATTAATTCATGATTTAATTTGATTGAGGCTGTATCATATGGTTTTAATCTGAATGCTATATATTATTAAGATGTATGATTGTTGGGTACAAACACATTAAAGAAGGGCATTGGCCTGAAAGCTTTGTGGACTATATACTTGTTGTAGTTGCTATACCTGTTACATCTTTTAATAAATAAGAAGTTCTCTATTCAGCGTATCCAGGCGACTGGATTTGTTTTATCTGGTAGTGCTCCTGTCAAACCAGCTCAGTAACTAAAACTGTGATGAAGCAATAGTAGGGCAAATCACATTATTCCAGAGTGTCCCCATACCTGGCAATTTATTGCCACTTTTTTATGGTTTCCTTCAGATGTATGACTGTAATTAAACAATAAATAATAATAATAGTTACAGTATACATCTACAAATACAGTTTGCCACAGTGTAAATATTTTCAGTCTCTGCACAAGAATCAAAGCAAATCCAAAAATAATGTGGGACCAAGACCCAGAATCAGGGAAGACTTTAAATTATATACTTGGTACATTGCTCGAAAACAGGTTCTGCATTACCATGCATTTTCTGAATTACACGGTCTGAAACTTGAATGACTGTCATTTAGTGACTACAGTACTGCTTCACCTTTTACAAAAATGAGGAAACCATTCAGTTCTTTTATATTGCTCCCAATATGGATGTCATGTCTGACATTGCCACTCACTGTCCATAATGTCTGTTTGCCCACTGGAATGTCTCTTTGAAAGCCCACGTCACTGTCTTCATTTTAGAGTTCATAACAAAACTGTCAGTTAATAATAACAGGATATTCATCTACAAAACACACCTAAGACTGCAATTCCATTCTCATTGCTTCCAGTGCACCATCCCCAAATGGAAAACAAAAGCCCTTTGGAACACTGCATTTGCTTGCTGTATATAAGGAGCTAAGTATAAGCTCCCTGAAGGCAGTTTACAGTAACAGTCTAAGGGACTTATGTTTAAGATTGTTGGGTACAAAACATACATGCATACTGTTCCAAGAGAATGCATACCTTCTGAGAGGGAGGAGCACTACCTTTGAATATGAAGGAATCATAAAATATGATGGACACATTGCTGTTTGGTAGATTCTGCCCCCCCCAAAAACCATATAATCATCCTGAAATTATCATGTAACCGACATTTGTCTGCAAAGAACAATGCCACTTTCTACATACTTCTGTCATCAGTGATTGCAGTGACATATTCCAGCCTGCTACCATTCATTAGACACATAGTGACATCACCATCAAGCAATATAATTTTTTTCACTGCCATGAAGTAACATAATTTGTATTCAGCACTGATCAGGTTAAAAACCCTGTACTTACACACTAAACTAAACTAAAACTATAAACTATGATCAGGTTAAAAACCCTGTACTTACACATGCAGCATGCCACCTCATCCCCCCCATCCTAAAAAGTGTTTTCTCCTCCTGTACACCTCTGATGATTGCAAGGAAACAAAGAAACAATCTAGTTTCATGCCAGCCTACTTGCAACAGGTCTCTTCTTAGCAAAATAATTATGGACAAAACCAAAAATAATGGGGACACAAAGTCTGATAATCACGGACTGAAAAGATTTTACATTATGCTTTTTTTCTGAATGATGTAACATGAATATTTCTGTTATAGCTGCAGCCCTAGATGATTTTCCAGAAAACATTTTTATGAGAAACAATCCAAAAAGTGTGAGGTAAACTCAGGTTCATTATGCAAAATCAGGGAAAAATGAAATATAGTACTTACCCAGAAAATGCAACAACTTCCAGTCCTATCATGTAGCTTCTCTCTACTGACTCCAAGGCGTGAACATGCTGCCAACTCTGCTTTTTAATCAAATTGAACTCAACATAGCCACTATTTACTCCTGCATCTGTAGCCTGGCCATGTACTCTACAGAAAGAAAATGTCAGATCAGTAGGACTGGCATGTACTGCAAAATGTACAGTTGAGATTCATATCTGGTGGTGGCTCACTAAGAGAGGGTGCATCACTACAGAATACTTTTTTTTTTTTTTTTTTTTTGATAACCCTGTTATAAGTCCACAATTTAAAATTTCTGCACTTCCTGTGTTGGCAGAGGGTCACCCTATGCAGAATGCCATAACTTCCACACTTTCTTTGTTGTCCCTCCTACAGACTACACAACAAGTCATGATTTGTTGTGTAAGTCATGGGTGAATAATGGAATAATGGAAATTAAAGCACTTTCCAAATAGGAAGCTATTGCCACAGCAGCAGTTTTTTTTTTCTTTTTCTTTTTTCCTGGGAGGAAAAAGAAATAAGGTAAAACAATGAGCATATTAGCCATAAAAGTTCCCCTGGACAAATGGCATCCTATGTTTCCAGTTAGTTCACCCATGCATAAGTGCGGCTATGCCTAAGTCATTATACTAAAAGATTTTGTTGAGTTGCTAGCAAAATAGTTGCTTAACAGCAACCTTTCCAAACTGTTGCATATTATTCATATACTTCCTTATTTTCCCCTTTATCACTTTGTAGTTGCTCCTCCTCTTGTTCTGTGAGATCCCCATTCTTCTGCAATACTTTGACTTTTGTCAATCCCTTTTAATAATTACTATTACTTCATATGATCATAGGAGGTTACTAGGCTGTTGATCCTGATGCCCTTGTAAGCCTAGCCAAGAGTTTACCCATGCTTAAGACAAGTCAGCACCTGATGCCCCTGTCCAGCAGGGACATGGGTGGAATCCCAGGGCTGTATTTTCTGTTTCCCATCCAGTTATCCAGGTTGCGCTTAAAAGGGGTAAAGAGGTACTCGGCTTGATGTAGAGAGAGAGTCTATTCCACAGATGGGGCATCTCCAGGACACAAATCTGTCTTGCCAACAAGTCCTGTTGATGTCACAGACCAGGCTGAGGCCATGCATGTGAGTTATCCGAATGGAACTTGACTTGCGGATATGCAGCAGACCCATCAAGGTGGGGTCCATGATCTCCTTGTACGCCAGACAGAGACACCATAGTCTGTATGAAATTGAGTAGAGGGATAGGGCTTGTAGCCTGTTTATGGTAGACTTCTTTCACTTATCTCTTTCTCTCTTGTTTCTACCATGTTTTAAATTCCATTTTCATTTTATCCCACTCACTAGAAATTCCTTCTGAAGTAATTTCTGTCTCCCCTAATAAGTCTTGAATCATATGTACTACTCATTCTCTAAGTCCTCCTCTTTTTAACAAATAAGTAGGAAAGTGCCAGTGTCTCATTTTTACATCATTATCCTGCATCTTTATCTTGTTTTTTATCGGTGCATAGTCTGATATAGTTATTCAATGGGTTTCAATGCTTTCAGTTAAATACACACAATCTTGTAAAATATCTTTTATATCCAAAATAACCAAGTTACTGTATCTTGGGGAGTAATATGTAAATAGTGTCTGAGTTCCTACTAGATTAATCCTCCTCCCCTGCCAGTAACCTCTTAGCACCACAAATCAATCATTATTAGGTTGTTTTTCTTCTTATGGTATTATTCCTCTTTGACTTTGTCCCTGATATCTTGCTGAATACTGACCCTGAATTCTTGTTTCCAAATTCACATGTGCATTTTTATCTAAATGTATCTCCTGTAACATTACTGTTTGCTCCCTACACTTTTTTTGCTTTTTTGTTGCTACTTATAAGCTAATTTACATTCCCTAATAATATTGACAAGGCACAGATTCTTTTAAAAAGTTATTACTTCCACAAGTCATGACAGTTCATTTGAATGCATGTATCCAGCTTACATGCCCACACTAATGTATGGCAAGCTGATGTTGTATGGAGTTGTTTCTTCTCATCTCTGTTTGAGCTTATGTCACTTTATCCCAATTACTTCAGTAAAAATCCTTAAGAAATAAGAAATTAAATTCATTTTCAAAACCCCACAATATTTTAACTCTCAACAACCACAAAAAACTGTATATATATATATATATATATATATATATATATATATATATATATATATATATATATATATATATACTTTCCAAAAAGGAATTTTATCTCCCTAAGTAGGAGCTGTTGCCCCAAATTGATGGCTAAGTGCAACACCTAGGTTAGGGCAGGGTAGAACTTTGGAGCTCCTTCAGGTAAGAGGGGCCTAGGTCATATAGAGAAAGAAAAATCTGCACCAAGATTTTTAAGTCATTACAGTGCTGGATAAGAAATGATTGTAAGCCATGTGATGCCAATGGAATATGTTGGTAACATGATGTACTAGTGAGTAGCCTGGCTGCAGAGCTTTCTACTAGCTGTAACAATTCATGTGAGTGTCATGAAGACCCAAGTATAGGCCGTTGCAGTAATCAGAGCAAGAGGATACCATGAAATGAACCACTGCAGAGAGATCCCCTTGAATATAAGATGCTTCATAGGTTGGTACTAGGCTATCGGCCCTAGGGCCTATACAAGCCTAGCCATAACAATTCCCTGGCTATTTCTTCCCACAGTATTTACTTCCCTGGACCCCTGTCTAGCAGGGCGACTGACATGATCCCGGGGGTGAATTTCCTATCTACCATCCAGTCAACAAGGTTCCTTTTAAAGAGGGCCAAAGAGGTGCTCTGCTTGACATGTATGGGCAGTCTATTCCAGAGTCTGGGGAGTCTCTGGGTCAGGAACCTATCCCTCCAGCATGTTTTGTTCATTGTGATGACAAGGTTTAGGTCCCTGGAGCATGTGTTTGTGAGGGATTAGGATTTCTTTAAGTGTAGCATGTCCAACAGCTCTGGGTTTGACATGGCCTTGTATGTTAAGCAGAGATCGCCTCTGAGTAGGCGATATGCAACAGAGTATAGGTGGAGTTTTTTTAGACTGTCAGCACAGGGCATCTGCTTTAGGCCTGTGATTCTTTTAGTGAGATATTTCTGAGGCCTTTCCAGTTGTTGCAAATGTCTTGAGCAGTACATACGAAACGGGGCTTTGTTTTCTATAATGGGTGTAATGAGGGATGAGTACAGTGGGACAATTACCTCCTTTTTTCTGGATGAAAAGCCCTTAGTGATGTGTGCCACATAGGAGTTCCTGACCATTGTGGTGATGCGGTTATTGAAGGTGAGACCACTGTCCACCTGTGTCCCTAAGTCTCTTATCACACTTTCGGTGTTTAGTGTACTGCCACCTATGTGGTAATTCATGGGTACATGTTTTTTCCCAAAGGGGATAACTGTACATTTCTTAGCATTAAGCTTGAGCCCATGGCTCTGGCACCAAGCATCTGTTTCTGTAAGGCCCTTTTGTAGTATATCCACATCATTTGGGGATTCAGTAATGGCTCCCAGTTTGCAGTCATCTGCGAACTTTGTTATCCAGAGTCCCTTAGTGTTGGCCTGTACTTCAGAGAAATAGATGCCAAACAAGAGCGGTCCCAGGACTGAACCCGAAGTACTCCACTTGTCACTTGTCTGGAGCTGGATTTGGAGTCGGCTACTTTTACAGTGTGGGTTCTGTCAGTAAAGCCAGTTGGCAACCCATCAAGTGATGTAGGGATTAATGCCCAGCTTAGTACGTTTATCTATGATTCCTGAGTGGGGGATGGTGTCAAAGGCCTTGGCGAGGTCCAGATAAACTATGTGGACCACCTTAACCTTGTCCATGGCTCTGGAGACTGATTCGAAGAAGTCAGTCAGGTTCAGAAGACAAGATTGGCCCTTCATGAACCCAAACTGCTTGGGGTCCAGTGTTTGAAGGTTGTCAATGTCTTTGTTTATAAGTTCTATGATAATACGTTCCATGTCCTTGCAGATTAGGCTCATCAGACTGATGGGGCAGTAGTTCCCGGGATCCAAGGTGGATTCCCCCTTTGTGGAGTGGCATAACTGTAGCTGTGCGCCACTCAATGGGCATGAAGCCTGAGGTGAGGCTATGATTAAACATGACACTTAGGTGAGGTGCCAGTTCATTTTGTAGTTCATGTAGTACACAACCTGGGACGTCGTCTGGTCCCATGAATGCTGTATTCTTAGCTTTGGAGAGTATGTTTTCCTGTGTGGCCATTATTACCGGAATTTGGCAGTCTTTTGCTATTGAGATGAGCCCTTTAGGGGGTGAGGGGGGTGAAGTTTGCACTGAATCGATCTGCCAGGATATTGGCAATATCCTTGGGATCAGTATATTTAATGCCATTCTGTTGTAGCTCAGAGGAACTGAGCATTGCCATTTAGATTCTTGACATAGCTATAGAATGCCTTGTGGTTGTCTTTGGAATCTTTGGCAATTTTATTTTCATAACTAGCTTTGGAGGATTTTATGAGGGATCTCAGCTTCTTACTGAGGCTGGTAAGGGAGTTTTTTGCATCCTGGGATTTTCCTCTTTTCTGCAACAGTTTCTTCCTTTTGTTGTAAAGTTTGTTTATGGCAAGGGACCACCAGATTGGCTTCCATTTTTTTGGAGGAGAGCGTTTTGGTTCTTGGTTCTTTTGGGGATGGCACAATTCATGCACGAGTGGATGTGCTCATACTGTGCCTTAGTGTAGGATTCAGCAGTCGAATTTTCAGTTCCTGTCTGCATGGGTGTCATGAAGTTTGTCACTTCTGACTTGAGTAGCATGAAGTTGGCTTTGGAGAAGTTTTTTACGGAGGTTTCCTTACTGGGGGGGTGGGATGTGGATGTCAAGGGTGATTAGCTTATAGGCAGACCTGACCAATGGGGGGGGGGGGTGACCATAGGTGTGGAGCATCGATTTCCCATTTTGTTAATGACCAGGTCTAGGGTATTGGAGCCCCTGGTGGGACTAAGGATTAGTTGATCCAGGCAGGGAATTGAAATTTATGAATTCCAAGAACAGTTGGACAAAGGTGTTGGTGCACGAGTAGTTTTCCCAGTTAATGGCAGGGTAGTTGAAATCACCCACTATTAGGGTGTTTGGTTGTATCTTAATATTTTCCAGTATGTTTAGAAAGGTGTAGTGAGAATCTTGGGGCATGATGGGGGATCTGTAGCAATCTACAATTTGGATTGCAGTCTTACCTAGTGTTAGTTGCACCTGGAGAATTTCAGATGCATTGTGTTGGGCAACTAGCCTGGTGTTGTGAATATCCTTGGTAAATATTGACACTCCTCCACCTTTAGTGTTTCGGTCCTGGTTTGGTGGCCGAAAAGTGTGGCAAGAGTTGTAGCCTGGTATTGCAGGGGTGCTCTCTAGAGCCTTGAACCAGGTCTCAGTTACTGCACAGATATCGATGTTCTCCATTTTTAGGAGTGCCTCAAGAGTGCTTTTTGAGGTTTAGACTTCTAGCATTGAGTAGCATTACCTTCAGATTTTGCATGCTTGTACCTGTTATGGTGGTGGTTTTGCCCTTTGAACTTTTCCTAAAAAGGCACTATAGGGATGGAAAGAGCCTTAGCCAGTAACCTGAATCCCAGGGGTGACAGGTGCAAACCATCTCTGGCAAAGCATTGTGGTCTGTCGATCATGTCGTTCCAGACAGACAGATACTGTATCCCCTATGAATGACTACAGAAGCTTAGTCAATTGTTGAAGTCAATCATTTTGTCCTGGTAGCGTTGTCGCCTCACAGTAAGACAATGTCCGGTTCGATTCCCAGTTAGAGCGTCTTCTGCGTGGAGACATGTGTGAATGGGCGTACCTTTATTGAAGGTTGTGCGTCAGGGCTGGTAACTCTGCACGTAAAAATCAACTACCAATCATTAGCGGACCGGAGTTCCGCTGTGGCGACCCCTAACTGGGAAAAGCCGAAAGACATAACAATAACAACATTGTGGTATCATTCTGGGCGAAGGCAGGATGCTACTCAGGGCTAGGGTCATACCTGCCTGGAACACATGATCCGAGAGCTCTTCCATGTAGTCCAAGGAGGTGCGTCTCAAGTCATTCACTACAACATGGACAATGACAGAGTCATATTTGTACTTGTTGTGGAGTGACTTGAGTGCATGCGTTATGTGGCGGATCCTGGCACCCGACAGGCAGCTGACTGTAATTTTCTCCTTGTTCAGCCTGGTGAGTGGGACATCAGTGTGCCTGACTATAGAGTCACCTATGACTAAAGTGTTGGGTACTTTGTCTTGCCTTAGGGGCTGTTGCTGGGTGGCACACTGGTGTTGTGAGCTATGTGACACTTTGGTTGTGATTGGTGTTTGTATGCATTTCAGCTTCGGAGGTCCTTGTTGCTTGAGCAGGTTACTGTTAAGGGCCTACACATATGTGGGTTTAGTGTTGCTATGTGTGGGTGTTGGTGGTGTGGGTTTAGAAGTGCTATGTGTTGCTTGAGGTGTAGTGCGGGTGTTAACCTTCTCCTCTTGACTGTCTAGCACAATCTTGGGTGGAGAGAGCTTTGCTTCCAGTTTGGCTATGTAAGTGCATCTCTCACAGGTTGTAGTGTTGGGTGGTAGGAGGAGAGGGTTGTCTGTGTACATGAGGCAATTGCTGCATTGCCCCAGTATGCCCAGATTCACCAGGTGGACAGGAGAAACCCTTGGACATGCCTGGTTTGGTGTTTTTTTTTTTTGTAAAGTACAAGAGCTGTTTTCCCTTACCTTAGCAAAGTACTTTGCAATTATAGGCTGTTTAGTGCCTATGATTAATTTCTCTATTTTAACAAGGAGAGTTGAGTGCTTGTATCAGTTTGACTTCCTAGTGCTTTCCAGCAGGTTTTAAAACAAGTGCTAGTCACAGAGATTCTTAAAGGTAAGATGAAAAAAATGGTTTATCCTAAACACTGCAGTGTGCACTAGAGGAGTTAGATGTGAAAGTAGTTAACTTAAGTTTTATCTGTCTAAAAAGTTAAGTTTTAGTGGAGAGTCACTATTTTTAAAACAGCAAGATAGATTGAAAGGGGTTGGTCACTTTTGTATTCTGGTAGTATGGAATACAGTAGGATGGCCAATAAATGTAAATAGTTGAAGGGGAGTGATTTCACAAAATGATAATTTTGTACTTACTCACACAAACCAGTAAAAACAGAGAGGAAATGAGATATATGGTCAAATTAACATAAGGGGAAGGCAACTAGAAAGACAGAGGTGTTTAAGAACACTACAGTAACTGGGTGGGATACTGGAAGTGCTCTGGTTATAGAAGCAAGGTGGCTTTATCACAGCCAACAACTGGTCTCTAAATGTCAGATAATTATCCAGGATCATGACAACATTGTGTCACCTGGAACCAAACCTATGATCTGAAATTGGTACTTTAATATCCGTCACCTGTAGGACTAAGACTGGCAGGTACTTTGCTCTGCTCGTAGAACTTTCCCAGGCCATCCTGCCCTCACCCCATTAACCACAAAGCACAGTGTCTTAGGACCCAAATCCAAATTTATTCAGCCATACAAGCTGTCAATGACTGAAAATTTTCCCAGGCTATCTGGTTATTTTTCTTACGTTCTAGTAGATATTTTTATTTTATTTTTTCATCCTGGGTGTTTTTGTAGATCTACATTCAAGGCCAGTCTGTTAATTTTTGTTTATGCAACACTTTTCCTGTCAGAACATTGGATCATAGGAGGTTACTAGGTTATTGACCCAGAGGTCATTTCAAGCCTAGCCGTTTCATCCCAATGTAATATTATAGATACTCTAGTCAGTACCCAGGATTGTATTTAGTAATGACTGTCCATGTCCAAGAGGGTTGCGGGTGCTATCCCCGGTAGGAATTTACAATGTCCATCAACTCATCCAGGTTCCTTGTGAACAGCGTCATAAAGGTGCTCTGCTTCACATGAATTGGCAGCCGATTCCAAAGATGCGGCAGTTTCTGGGAGACAAATCATAATTAGGTCCCTGGAATGGGTAGCTCTAGTCCCGTTAGATTTACGGATGTGCAGCAAATTCATTAGGTTTGGGTTGGAAACTGCTCTGTAAGCCAGGCATAAGTTTCCCCTAAGAAGTCTATACGATACTGAGTATAGTGACGGACATTAGTCAGTGTGTGTAAGGCACATGCTGGAGCCTCTTGATCTTCTTAGATAGAAACCTCTGAGGTCTCTCCAATTGCTGCAGGTGGTTTGTACAGTACATGTCGAAAGGGACATTACAGTCAATTATGAGCCTGATTTGTGACGAGTATAGAGGGGTTATAACCCCCCTTTGCTGTAGAGGCAATGGCTTTGCTAATCAAGAGTGCTATGTAGAAAGCCTTCCTTACTACACTAGACAGTTGATGTTCAAAGTTATTCACAGTCTAATTGTCGTCTCCAGTCTCTTACCACTTCATAGGTGGTATTAATTTGATAGTGTGAAAGGACATTGTTTTTACTGAAGGGAATGATGATGATGCCTTTCTTTCATTCAAGTTTGTGGCTGTGACTAAAACAACAGTCAGTCTATGTAAGACCCTCCTGAAGTATGCTGACATCATTTGGGGATTCAGTAATTGCACCCAGTTTGCAGACGTCCCCAGACTTGGTCAGTCACAGCCCCTTAGTTTTTGCCTGAACAGTTGAAAAGTATATACCAAACAGGGGGCTCAGCTCTGACCCTTGAGGCACCCCACTGGTGACAGGTCTGCTGGTTGATGTGGAATCACCCACTTTGATAATGTGTGACCAGTTTATGAGCCAGTTGGCAACCCATCTTACAACAAAGGGATTTACATTCAGTTTCTAAGTTTATCGGTAATACCAGAGTGTGGGATTGTGTCAAAGACCTTTGCCAAGTCGAGGTATGCTGTGTGCACAGATTTGCCCTCATCAGTGGCCCTGGTCACATTTTTCAGGAAGTCCACCAAGTTTAATAGGCAGGATCTTCCCTTGATGAAGCTGAATTGGGTCGGATCCAGGGTTTGGAAGTCACCTATCTCTTTATTTGTAAGGTTCATGATGATATGTACCATGGCTTTACAGATGAGGCTGGTCAGACTTATGGGTCTATAATTCCCTGGGTCTGTTGCTAAGCCACCTTTGTGAAGGGAAATAACTGTTGCTGTTCTCCATTCTGTAGGAACAAAGCCTGTGGTTAGGCTGTGTTTGAACAGGATACCTCATGGTGATGCTAGTTCTTGTTTTAGTTTGTTTAGAAGACAGCCTGGGATGCTGTCTGGTCCCATAGAGGTTGTGATTTTTGCCTTAGACAAGGCTTTAATGATCTCTCTTCAGATATGTAGGGCGGGAGGAAAGTTGGAGGCAAGGTTTGTGGTATGTTTGGATGGGATGAGGGAGTGACATTTTTGCCAGATATGTCCAATAGCAGGTTTGCTATCTCTGCGGGATCAGTGTGTGTGTGATACCATTATTCACTAGTTCGGCACATGCTTGGGTCCTACCTTTTAGGCTATGTATGTAGCTGTAAAAGGCCTTATGGTTATTATTGGCTGTGATTGCTAAGTTTTACTCAAAGTTACCCTTAGAGGTGTTGACATGTTGTTTTACTTGCCTGTTGAGGCTGAGGAGGTTGCTTTTCCATTGTTGGGGTCTCTTTTATTTTCTTAGACAGCAACTTTTTGTGTTTGTTGTTGTTGATGCTGAATGTCCACCAGGGCAGCTTGTTTTTACTTGCGGCTCTGGTTTTGATTCTTTGTGGAACAGCCGAGTCTTTACACTTATAAAGTGATTGTACAGGCCTTTATTGTAAGCTTTGGTGTAGTTACCACTTCCAGCTGTAGGTGGGGTCTTGGAATGCATTTATACCTTCTCCAAGGACGGTATAGTTTGCTTTGATTAAGTTTTTTAGTCTGACTTCGCCCCTTGTGAGTCTTAGTGTTAGTGCCAGTTCAAAGTTGACTGATTTGTGCTTAGATTTAACTGCTAGTGAGGGTCGACAGTTGTGGTGTTGCATCTGTTCGTCATGTTAGTGAGGACCAGATCTAGTATGTTTGTTCCTCTTGTTGGGGTTTGAACAGTTTGTTCCAGGGCATTTGACTTAACAAAATCAATGAACTTTTGCGCTACTGAGTTAGGGCTAGAGTAGTTTCCCAGTTGGTGTATTGAAATCTCTCATGACCAGAGTGTTTGGCAATATTTGGATTAACTCCAGTTTGGTCACGTAGGCCTTGTGCGCATCATGATCCTTGGAGGAGTATCTATAACTAGCTATGACTTGAATGGGGGCCTTACCCACAGTAATGTGAACATGGACTAACTCCATGGAGTTGTCCAGTCTATCTAGTTGGGAGGTGAATGTATCTCTAATATAGATAGAAACACTGCTTCCTTTGGTTCTCACACATTCATTTTGTAGCCTGAAGGTGTGGATGGCATTGAAGCCTTGCAGTGTCGGGGTACTGTCTGAGGCTTTGAACCAGGTTTCAGTGACTGCACAGACATCTACATCCTCCAGTGATAGAAGTGCTTTCAGGGTGTGCAGTTTTTGGTTTAAGCTGCTAGCATTTAGCAGCATAGTCCTTATTTTGTTATGGTTGCCAATTTTGTTTTTGAGACCATGCCTAAAAAAGGCACTATGGGGGAGGCAAGAGCCTTTTGCCAACAGCCGAAAGCCTAGTGGTGCCAGGTGCAAACCATCTCTGGCAAAGCAGTGAAGTTTGTTGACCATGTCATCCCATGCTGACAGAAACTGGATCCCCTTTGAATGATACCAAAAACTAAGACAATTATTGAAATCGGTAATTTTTTGTTTATACTATAGCATCATTCTAGGTGAGGGTAATATGCTGCTCAAGGCTAGGGACATACCTGCCTGGGACACATACTCAGAGAGCTCAGTCAGTCTCTCCTCATGTAGTCCAGTAAGGTACGTCTCAGGTCGTTCACTCCATCATGAGCTATAATGGAATCATAATGGTACGTTTTGACGAGAGACCTGAGAGCATGCATGATCTGATGAATCCTGGTACCAGACTGGCAGCTGTCCATGACTTTCTCCTTATTTAACCTGGTGAGTGGGACATCCATGCGTCTTACTATGGAGTCTCTAATGACAACAAAATTTGTTTTTTTTGCGTGTTACGCCTTAAGGGCTTGGTAGGTGAGACACTGGTGTTGCTATATGTCTTGGGTGCTGTGGGAACTGTGTTAGTTGTAGCAGTTTTTTGTTTTGGTGGTCTCTGGTGTTTTGGTAAGTTTTTTGAGAGAACCTCCATGTATGTTGATTTATGTGTTGGATGCATACTATGTGTATGAGTACTGGTACTATGTGCATGAGTAGTGGTGGGTGAGTTGACAGCCTCTTCAGTGTTACTGTTTCGAGTGCGAGAGAGCAGGGATTAAAGATTCTTGGTGTAGATACATCTCCTGCACTCTGTACTAGAGTGAGTTATTAGTATAGAGTTGTCAGTGTACAAGAGGCAGTTGCTATACTGCCTCAGGAGACCGAAGTCAACAAGGCTGGCAGGAGAAACAAGGTTAGTCCAACTGTCTGTAATGCTAGATTTGAAGAACTGTAATAGAGAATGTGCTTTTAGAACTGATCTAGGAGGTTCTGTACATAAGTATTTCTGACGGGGCTTTTGGTTGGTGGTTTAATAGGTCACAGCTCACTAGCAATACTTCTTAGACACAGATGTACCAAAGATGAGGACTACACTAATGTACTACGGCTGTATGTTAGGGAAAAGTTGTCAAAGTTATCTGTCCGGCTATGGTGTACAATTGCATGGCAGTGCGCAGTGTTGCGCAGCATGGAAACAAGTAGAAACCCGCTCAAACGCAGTGCTTAAATACCAGAAGCTAAGAACTTAAAAAAAAATGTAAAAAAAAAAAACTCAAAAGAATCGTTGAGGGTGCTTACTCCAAGCCCTAGACCAATCACCCTTTGCCGGACAGGTTCCAGTCAGCACACTTCTCTCACAAGGGTGCAGAAGGGCCCCTTTCAATCAAAGATGGCTAGGAACAAAAACAAAAACAAAAAATATCTTGCTTTTTTCCCACTTTTCTGAGAGTTAAAAAAGTTCAGTTACAGGCTTGCTGTTCCTGAACTGTTTGAAAGTTTCTGTGAGGCCATTTTTGCTTGGGCTGAAGGAGGGTCTCTCTGTTCATCAGTGGCAGTGACTAACATTGAGCAGCTTCCCTGCCCCCCGTAGAGGTGGTTACTGACTTGAAACTGTAGTTTTATTGGCCACTAGGGGTCATTTCCATAACTCCTTCATCTTCCTCTCTTAAAACCTAGTTGCCTCGTGGTTTGAGCGTCTTTTCAGGCTTGTTGGCTGTTGGTGAAGCACCCTCCAAGAGGAAAAAATGCTGAGAGAAGAAGGGAGCCACTTTTGAGATTTTAAGTATTTTTTTCTCTGTTTATTTGCTAAGTTTTTCTGCATAGCTGCCTAGCTTGAGCATTTTCTGGCTTGTTAAACTTGATTTTCTGTATTAGTAGCTGTATTTAGAGCACAACCAAAAGCTGTTTGCTGAATTTCCTGTTTGCACTTAATTTTAAATCGTTTTTTTCTTAAAACTTGCATATTTTCTGTCCTTGACCTAGCACTCTTGTGTGGGTCATTTACTGCACTGTTATAACTTGATATTACTTGTGAACCTCTGCTATCTCTGTAAAAAACAAAAACAAAAAAAATATCTTGCTTTTTTCCCACTTTTCTGAGAGTTAAAAAGTTCAGTTACAGGCTTGCTGTTCCTGAACTGTTTGAAAGTTTCTGTGAGGCCATTTTGCTTGGGCTGAAGGAGGGTCTCTCTGTTCATCAGTGGCAGTGACTAACATTGAGCAGCTTCCTGCCCCGTGAGGTGGTTACTGACTTGAAACTGTAGTTTTATTGGCCACTAGGGGTCATTTCCATAACTCCTTCATCTTCCTCTCTTAAAACCTAGTTGCCTCGTGGTTTGAGCTTTTCAGGCCTGTTGGCTGTTGGTGAAGCACCCTCCAAGAGGAAAAAACGCTGAGAGAAGAAGGGAGCCACTTTTGAGATTTTAAGTATTTTTCTCTGTTTATTTGCTAAGTTTTTCTGCATAGCTGCCTAGCTTGAGCATTTTCTAGCTTGTTAAACTTGATTTCTGTATTAGTAGCTGTATTTAGAGCACAACCAAAAGCTGTTTGCTGAATTTCCTGTTTGCACTTAATTTTAAATCGTTTTTTTCTTAAAACTTGCATATTTTCTGTCCTTGACCTAGCACTCTTGTGTGGGGTCATTTACTGCACTGTTATAACTTGATATTACTTGTGAACCTCTGCTATCTCTGTAAAAACAAAACAAAAAAAATCTTGCTTTTTTTCCCACTTTTCTGAGAGTTAAAAAGTTCAGTTACAGGCTTGCTGTTCCTGAACTATTTGAAAGTTTCTGTGAGGCCATTTTGCTTGGGCTGAAGGAGGGTCTCTGTTCATCAGTGGCAGTGACTAACATTGAGCAGCTTCCCTGCCCCGTAAAGGTGGTTACTGACTTGAAACTGTAGTTTTATTTTCCCTTTTGGGTCTATTCCTGCTTCTTTCCAGCCCCTGCTATCGAAAGCACGCTTAACGTGCTTTAGCGGAGTTGCCACTAGAGCAGCATCGGGCAGCCGGGTTAAACAAGGTTAAACTCTTTCTGGCTCCAGAAAGTCTGTTCTTCAATTTTCCCTTAGAACTGCTCTGTTAGGAACCTAAACAGTTTACACCTACACTAAAAAGTGCAGCACTTGTTCCAAATAGCTTTTTCTTCTCAAAAGCTCAGCACTTGTCTTATAAGCATATCCCTTGTCTTATAAGCATTCTCTTTGCAGGTCAAGCACTCCTATATTATACAAATCTCTCACTAGCAAAACCCCAGGAGTGCCCACTTCCTGCTAAGCCCACTACTTTTCTGTCTCATACCAACTCTTAATTCTTTCTAGCATGTCAAGGGTCAGATGCTGGCGCCCTCTCCTGCCCATTTGGTGAATCTGGGAATTCTGAGACAATGTTACAATTGCCTCATGTACACGGACAACCATCTCCTCCTCCCATGTAACACTAACAGAAATCCATTTTCCCAAGGATACCCAATCGGACTAAGACCACAGGGGAAAAACCAAAACTGCTCCTTTGGGGGGGGGGGGGGGGGGGGGGGGGGGGGGGGGGGGGGGGGGGGGGGGGGGGGGGGGGGGGGGGGGGGGGGGGGGGGGGGGGGGGGGGGGGGGGGGGGGGGGGGGGGGGGGGGGGGGGGGGGGGGGGGGGGGGGGGGGGGGGGGGGGGGGGGGGGGGGGGGGGGGGGGGGGGGGGGGGGTTTTTTTTTTTTTTTTTTTTTTTTTTTTTTTTTTTTTTTTTTTTTTTGTTTTTTTTTTTTTTTTTTTTTTTTTTTTTTTTTTTTATTTTTTTTTTTTTTTTGTTTTTTTTTTTTTTTTTTTTTTTTTTTTTTTTCCTCTTTTTTTTTTTTTTTTTTTTTTTTTCACTTTTTGTTTGGGTTCCCTTTTTTTTTTTTTTTTTTTTTTAAAAAAAAAAAAACCCCCCGGGGTTTTTACCCGGGCCCCCCTTAACCTTCAAAGTTTTTCTAAGGCCCCCAAAACCTTTTAAAAAAAAGGGGGAAAAAATGGGGCCCAAAAAGGAAAAACCAAAAAAAGGCAAAAAAAAAAACCCCAAACAAAAAAAAAAAATAAAAAAAAAACCCTTTCTTTTTGTACCAAAAAAGGGCGGCAAAACCGGTTCAAGGCTCCTGAGAGCACCCCAGCACTAGCAGGTTTCACCTCATATCATGCTCCCCCCAAAACGGACAACCCCAAAGAAAGGAGGGGTCCATATTCATAAGGACACCCACCCTCAAGGTTGGTGGCAACGGATGCATCGGAGACCATCCAGGTGCAATTAACCATAGGCAAGACTGCTCTGCAATTTGTAGCATGTTACAGGCCACCCTCTCAAACTCAGGAACCTCACATGGCCTTCCTGAAAACAATGGGGGGATAAATGTATCTCCAAACACCATCATACTAGGTGACTTCAACTACCCTAATATAGACTGGGAACACTACTCAAGCCCAAACACTCTAGCCCAAAGGTTCCTGGAGTTCATAAACTCAAATGCCATGGAACAACTAGTCACCATCCCCACAAGAGGAGAAAACATACTTGATCTCATCATCAAACATGGGATCACAATGTTGAACAGGGGAAGTATACCCCTCACCGGTGAGATCAGATCATAAACTAATCTCGCTGGAGGTCCTCATCCGGCCCCCACCTGAAACAAAAGACCACAGTGAAAAACTTCTCAAAAGCCGACTTCACACTTCTAAAAACTAGTGTGGTCTCCTTTAAGGCCCCTGAGCCAGTGGTAAACATTACTCAAACCGTTGAATCACTTACAAATGCCTTCTACCAGCACCTACAGGACTGCATGGATCAGGCAATCCCAAACAAAACTAAGACTCTTTGTACCAAAGGCAAGCATCCAGTCTGGTGGACCCCAGCCATAAACAAGCTCTACAACAAAAGGAGGAAGCTACTACAAGATAGAGCAAAATCCTTGAAAGGTAAGACACCTTTGATCATTATAAGTAAAAACTAAGAGCCTCATAAAATCATCCAAGGCAAATTTTGAGAGAAAAATCGCCAAAAGACAATCATAAGGCCTTCTTTAGCTATGTTAGAAACCTAGGAGGAAACTCCCAGATATGCTCAGAATTAGTTCAAAATGATGTGAAGATTACTGAACCTACACACATTGCCAACATACTGGCTGACAGGTTCAGTGCAAACTTCTCTCCCCCCTCCCCCCCCAAAGCAGAGATATCTATTCCCCAGGATTGTAGCCCCCCAAACATCTCCAATACCCACGTGGGAACTGCTCTCCAAAGCAAAAAACACAGCATCCATGGGACCGGATGGTGTCCCCGGGTGTGTGCTCCATGAACTCAATGAGGAATTAAACCCGCAGTTAGGACAGCTGTTTAATCTTAGCCTCACCTCAGGATACCACCCCAAAGGGGTGGCGCACGGCACTGTGGTCCCACTTCACAAGGCTGCCTCCACCGACCCTGGAAATTACCGCCCCCTTAGGGTGACAACCCCTATCTGGAAAGCCTTGGAGAGGATAATAATGGAACTCATAAATAAAGTCCTAGGGAACTTGCAGACTTTGGATCCAACCCAGTTTGGCTTTGTCAAAGGCAGATCATGCCTTTTTAAAATTGGTTGACTTTTTGAGACAGTCACCAAGGCCATTGATGAGGGAAAGGCAGTCCATACAGCCTACCTTGACCTGGCAAAGGCCTTCGACACAATACCCCACTCAGGTATCATCGAAAAACTCAGCTTGAATGTACACCCATACATAACAAGATGGGTTGCAAACTGGCTAAGTGACAGAACCCACAGGGTCAGAGTTGCTGGAGACATGTCAGACTCAAAGCCCGTCACAAGTGGTGTCCCACAGGGCTCAGTCCTGGGTCCACTCTTGTTCGGCATCTACTTTTCTGAAGTACAAGCAAACACAGGAGGGTTATGGCTGACAAAGTTTGCAGATGACTGCAAACTGGGTGCCATAGTCAAAAACATCTGACACAGATATCCTTCAGAAGGGCCTCACAGAAACGGATAACTGGTGCCAGAGCCATGGCCTAAAGTTAAACGCCAAGAAATGCATAGTCATACCTTCGGGAAAAACAAGGTTACCCCTAGCTACCATATAGGTGGCAATCCACTGAGCACAGAAGTCATCAGGGATCTGGGGACCCAGGTTGACAGTAGCCTTTCGTTTGACACTCATGTTGCTAAAGTAGTTAGAAAAACCTTCTACATTGCCCACCTGATCATGAAGGGATTCACATCTAGATCAAGGGAGGTCATCCCTGTACTCATCACTCATTAGACCTATGATTGAGTACAATGCCCCATTCGAATGTATCTGACCGACACCTGCAGCAGCTGGAAAGGCCCCAAAAGTTCCTCACCAAAAGGATAAAGGGTCTCAAAATATGTCTTATGCTGCCCGACTGAAAGAACCTT